>NW_028261384.1:99436169-99736169 GCF_051295495.1 Thamnophis sirtalis | reverse complement strand
TATGCTTGATTGGCCTCTCCATTCTTCCTCCATACTCTGGGTCCTTGGTTTCCAAATGAGATGCAAAAGTTGCTCTAATCAGAAAAGAGGACTTTGGACCACTGTGCTTCATTAAGATCAGGGTCAATGCAGCAGTCTACCAGGAAATTTTGGAGCATTTCATGCTTCCTTCTGCAGACGAGATTTATGGGGATGCTGCCTCCATTTTCCAGCTGCCCACACTGCCAAAAGCACGAAAACCTGGTTCAATGACTGTGGGATTACTGTGCTTGTTGGCCAGCAAACTCACTTAACTTGAACCCCATAGAAAATCTATAAGGCATTGCCAAGAGTAAGATGAGAGACATGAGACTGAACAATGCAGAAGAGCTGAAGGTCGCTATTTGAGCATCCTGGTCTTCCATAATACCTCAACTATGCCACAGGCTGATAGCTTCCATGCCATGCCACATTGAGGCAGTAATTGCTGCAAAAGGGGCCCAAACCAAATACTGAGTACATATGCATGCTTATACTTTTCAGAGGTCCGATATTGTTCTATGTAAAATCCTTGTTTTATTGATTACATGTAATATTCTAATTTTCTGCGATGGTGGATTTGGGGTTTTTATGAGCTGTAATCATCACAATCATGGCTTGAACTATCTTGCTTTGCATGTAATGGGTCTATCTCATATATTAGTTTCACCTTTTAAATTGCATTACTGAAATAAATGAACTTTTGCACAATATTCTAATTTTTCAAGTTTCACCTGTATTCATTGTCACGTATAAACTTTCACAAACTTAATGATATCCATATAGTCTTATGAAGGCTTTCAGAGCATTTCTACCCTCTTGGGGCTGGGGAGGGCAGAAATGAGCAAAAAATTGGCCTTTTTTGCTCCCTCCAGCCCCCAGCAGCACTATATAAGTCTCCATAAGGCTATGCATGCAATTTCTTTGAAAAATAATGGGACCGTTTTAGCAAAAAAGGGCTGTTTTTAGCTCATTTTTGCCGCACCCCCCACCCCACAGGGGCACTCTGCAAGCCCCCCCCAAGCTATTCATGCTTTTTATTTTTTTTAAAAAGGGCCCGTTTTCGCAAAAAACGGGCTGTTATGGGGAGGTTTGCAGGGTGCAAAAACTTTTTTTTTCCCCTTTCGAAAAGCTCTTTAGTTAGTGATTGATGAGAATTACATTGATCAAGTGCTGTGCCAGCAGAAACAAGTCTTAGGTGCTGCAGATTGTCAGCAATTTCCTTCTCCAGCACATGGATAAATACACCTGGAAACATCTACCTACCTACTGTATTTCTCTCCCCCCCTCTCTCCCTCCCTCCCTACTCTCTCTCTCCCTACCTACTGTATTTTTCTCTCTATCCCTCTACCTACCTACCTACTCTGTCTCCCTAACTACCTATTGTATTTCTCTCTCTCTATCCCTCTATCTACCTACCTACTCTCTCTCTCTCCCTACCTACCTACCTACCTACCTACCATATTTCTTTCTCTATCCATCTACCTACCTACCTACCTATTCTCTCTCTCCCCCTACCTACCTATTGTGTATATATATATATATCTCGCTCTCTCCACTTCCTACCTACCTACTCACTCACTCTCCCTACCTACCTACCTATTGTATTTCTCTCTCCCTCTATCTACCTACTTACTTTTAAAAAAGAATTTGCCTCTTCAAAATCTTGGTGCATCTTATACTCTGGTGCGTCTTAAAAATACAGTAGCTGCAAAATGCAGTTTGTTGATGACTGGAAAGTTTTAAATAGCTTTGGTCCAAAGGCTTTTTAAAAAAAATATGGAAACTGAAATACTGAGTAAAAAGAAAATGAATGCAAAGATAGGAGCTCTATAGCATAATATGCTTGCAAACTTGGAAGATTAAATCATTGGTTTGCATTCTACCTGAACTGAGTTCAATGTCAGAAATCATATACCTACCTGCTCCCCTTCTATGTAAACCAGTGGAAAACCCATTTGCTTGGTCCATGTATTCATCACAGCTGCAATAGGTTTACCGCTAGCATCTTCCAGGCTTTCCCAAAGATCTTCTGCAAGAGAGAAAAACCTCAATCTAAATAACCTGCATTCTAATGCTAAAGAAAATATTTCATACCTGCTTATTTAGTGAATTTATACAGCCACTCCTTTTAACAATGTGACACTGAGCAGTTCCTAATACAAAAATCATAATCACAAATAAGAGGAATCACTGGAGTCATAGTTACAGATAGACCTCATTTAGAGACTGCCTCAAGTACCAACTATTCAAATGTATGATTAAAAATTATTTTGCAACAAACACTTATGTTTACCACCTATGCAGCTTTTCACATAGTGACATGTTGCCCTTACAGTCAGTTAATATTGACTGATTTCATGTTTTTTTTTCTCCTCACAGAATGGAGATTGTCTAAACAAGGGATCTTTTCCTGAGCTGCTTTTTTTCCGCAGCGCAGTGCTTCCACAGCAAATCAACAAGCTCAGTCCTGTGACCTTAATTAAGAGGCAGTCCTTGACTACACCATTTGTTCAGCAACCATTCAAAATTATGACAATGCTAAACAAAGAACATAAGAACTGTGCTTACGCCACATGCCCACAGTCACATGATCACAATGTGGGCAATTGGCAATTCACACACCCTTATGATCAACCACAAGATGCTACAGCTGCCCCCATCTGCATATCTTCTGTCTCCTTGGGACTTCCTGCCCAGCTGGATCCCACATGTCTTGACCTACTGCCGACCCAGCATCCCTTGCTCCACTAACCTCTTTGAAGATCACCTTTCCGAAAGAGTGCCCAGCTGATGCAATGCATGGCCTTCTGCAGAGGCTGCCTAACACCATTCTGAAGCAAGCCATTTGTGCAATCCTTTAGAAGGGCACAATTGGAAAGTATGTCCTGCATTGCCTGGGTGCTCTTTTGAAAATGCAATCTTTTGGAAATTGTCTTTCTAAGAGTTCCAAGCCACTGCTTTGTATCATCTTCCTATACAGAAGCTACTCGTGCCATCCTGGAATCAGGTGTCATTTTAAAAGCAGCCACAATTCTTGCAATCTCTCACATCCTACCAAGTCACTTAGCAACAAAATTGTTAATCCCAATTATGGTTACTAAATGAGGATGACCTGTACATAGATTACAAGATTTTGGCATGTGTCACTGTATATAAATGTCCTATACAAAATTAATATATGGATGTTCTTATATACAATATTAAAAGCAACAGTGTTTTCATACAATATTATCTACCACTTATCTTTTAGAAAAAGAAATTGATCAAGGACTTAGCATAATACTAGACTGGATTATTTTGAGCAGGATTGGAGAAACAAATGGAAAAAGCTCAGAATTCACTATGGGAGTCTGGTAGTAGATTACTATTGCACCAAAGTAATACACCAAAGAAAGGATTGCAGGAAAGGTTAAGATTTCATAAACTACAATTTATAATTGCTAGAAAACTACATTTCTTGTCTTTCTGGTTAGAGAAATTCAGTATGGGATAACTTATATAAATGTTACCCTCTTTCATAAATGAAACAATCTAGAGAAAAGAGAAAAAAACCAAAAGCCACAAGCGTTACAATTACCTGTAGAAGCATTCTTATGCTGAAACTTGGTAAGATACAGGTGCATTCCTTTCCGGAAATCCTATAAAACAAGAATTTCAAAACAAACAAAATTATCAGAATTAATTCATTTCTGCTTTTCCACAAAATCATTTTTTTAAGAACAGAGTTTTCTGATTAATAAAAATTTATTATTATATGTATAATACTGTCCATTTAACTGTCACAATACTTGTGGTACATATGGACCTTATTAATAAAACAATGTTTAGTTCACAATGTGAAATGTTGAGCCAAAACAATGTTCAAAAGCCTTGGATACAACTCCAAAAAATCACCAAAAATTTTATTAGATTGTAACTTAGAATCTGGCAGAGCAGAAAAATGATTGGGAAATAATCATATTAATTATACTCAATTCTATCCCTCTGTTAATGCAGCCTAGAACTGAGATAGAACTATTTTTGGCAGCTGTAGCATACTGCTGGCTCATATTTAAATGATTGTCCATTAGGACTCCAAGAGTCCCCTCAGAGTTACTACTATTGAGCGAGGTTTCACCTATATTGTACCTGTGCATTTGGTTTTTCTTGCCTAAATATAGAACGTTACTTTTTTCACCACTGAATTTCATTTTGCTAGATAGTGCCCAATGTTCAAGTTCTGTCAAGATTCTTCTGAATCTTAAACCTATCTTCTGGAGTGTTGGCTATTCCTGATAGCTTGGTGCCATCTGCAAATTTAATGAGCTCCCTATCTATCTCTTCATCCAAATCACTGATGAAGATGTTGAATAGTACTGGGCTTAAAACAGAGCCTTGGGGTACCCCACTGCATACTGTATATATTATGATTAATTGAAATACCAAAAAAGAAAACATTATTTATTTTTTTTAACGGAAAAAGTGAAAAATGTGTGCATATTCTTTGGCTTTAGATATGCCTAAGAATGGATTTTATATTTTTGTCCACATGGATTAATATGTCTTTATTTTAAAGCAAATAATAGTTTTTAACTATAATTTTTAAATTCTATCACTTTTGGGAAGCCTTAGGATTAGTTCAACTGAGTCTGATGCTAATAATCTATTTAAGGGTAAAACTTAAACATTAAAAGAAATGGGCTCATATTTATCTTTTTTCATTATGCAGAAATAAATTATCTCAACATGTATTGTTATAAAATTAGAAATTTTAGAAATATAAAATTTCTAAAATTTCTAATTTTATAAATATAAAAATTGCATAAATGCAATCCTTTTAAAAAACTTTTTAAAGTTCAGGAATAATCTCAGATGAGTTTCATAACTAGAATTCTGCTTGTGAATGGAATTACATATTCCAAGATTTTAAAAGGGTGTTTAAATAGTATAAGAATGAAATAATATATATATGCAGCTTCAGGCATTGGAGCCTATTAATTCTAAAAGAAACAAAAACTTGCAACTCCTGATCAAGAATTAAAATGATTAAAAAAGTTATATTCAAAAGAATTCTCTCTTAGCTCTCCTCACCATCAAATAGTTTGAAAAATCTTATACTGCACCATTATACAGGCAAGAGAGAGTCAGCATGGTGTATTGTTCAAGATAAATTCAGAGTCCTTGTCTCCCCATTTCTGCCATGTATGGATTGTCAAAAGACAAAGATACCATGACTTTTTCACCTAATAAGAAAACTTACTTTTTTTGACCATGATTTTCTAATGCTAAAAGCCAAAAGCCCCAAAACTGTGACCAGGAATAGAGAGGATATCCTCCCAGTAGCAGACCAAACCTCTAAATGTACCCTGGAATAATTAATTGCAAATTGACTGCTTAGAATGTTTCACCAGAAGTAGAAAAAGTTTTATGTTTATAATGGAACAAAATTTGCCCTTCCAATGAGCCGTGGATAGGTTAAAACAATATGGGTGTCTTTGTACCAGAGCAAGCAGGAACTACAGATGAATCACTAGAGTATTCTTCAAGTGTTTTATTTTAGACCAGACAAGATTTATCCTTTTGTTATGTATCTTTAATATTTAGCAGGTATTTTTCAGCATGAGGTTTTACGTAAATTATGAAGTATAGGGAGTGGAGGGATTAGGGCTATGGCAAAAACTAATTTTATTTCTTTTACATGTAATTAAAATCAAGATCATATGAAGTGTTAATACCACTTTATAATGCCTTGGTAAGGCCACACTTGGAATATTGCATTCAGTTTTGGTCACCACAATGTAAAAAAGATGTGGAGACTCTAGAAAGAGTGCAGAGAAAAACAACAAAAATGATTAGGGGATTGGAGGCTAAAACATATGAAGAACACTTGCAGGAACTGGGTATGTCTAGTTTAATGAAAAGAAGGACTAGAAGGGACATGATAGCAGTATTCCAATATCTCAGGGGTTGCCACAAAGAAGAGGGAGTCAAGCTATTCTTCAAAGCACCTGCGGGCAGGACAAGAACCAATGGATGGAAACTAATCAAGGAGAGAAGCAACCTAGAACTAAGAAAAAAATTCCTGACAGTTAGAAAAATTAAGCAGTGGAACAACTTGCCTCCAGAAGTTGTGGATTTCCAACACTGGAAGTTTTTAAGAAGAGACTAGACAACCATTTGTCTGAAATGGTATAGGGCAGTGATGGCTACATTTTTTATCATCACGTGCTAAAAGCAATAATGCAATGCGTGGGGGGGCACCCATGACCCCCACGTGTTTGCCCCATCATCACACATGCGACCCCACTGCGTGCAACCCCCACACTTACGCAAGCTACACCCCTGCGCTCCCCTGCTCTCCCCATGCATGCACTTCCCCCCCTCCCTGCCATTTTTGGCTTTCAGGCTGGTGCAGGTGGCCTTCCAGGCCCAAAATGGGGCACAGGATGGCATGCCACCTGCACCCTGTTTTGGGCCTGGAAGCCTTCCTGCACCAACCTGAAAGCCAAAACAGAACTTGGGGACGCTGCGTGAGGCCCCAAAATGCAATGCGAGCACCCCCCGCGTATGCGTGCATAGCAGAGACCTGAAGACCAGCTGACCAGCAGCCTACACACATGCACAGTGGAGCTGGGCTGGGGTGATAACTGGCATGCCCCCAAAGAGGGCTCTGCGTGTCACCCATGGCATACCACCTTGGGCCCCATTAGGGTTTCCTGCCTGAGCAGGGGATTGGATTAGAAGACCTCCAATGTCCCATCCCACTCTTCTATTCTATTCTATGCTATTCTATTTTATTCAGTGCAACCTAGTTATGCATATATTCAGAATTTAGAAATTTACAATTTTCTAATTTACAAATTTACAATGGCCCACCAGGTCACCAGGGTTATATAAATTAGTCTCAACAAAGGAATACTCTCTAGCCAGGTCTCAAAATTCAAGAATAATCTCAGATGATGTTCTTGACTAGAATTCTTCTTGTGAATGGAGTTACAGGCTTTATGACATAGAAATTATGTATAAATAGCAATACAATACTGTTCATTATGCAGTCTTATACAAATCTTGCACAGACAAAAAAAGACTCCCTACTTCATAAGTTAGCCTTATACAAGACAATGATGAAAAAGGGTGTCAAGAGCAGAGCTGGGGTGCATATTGTAGGGTGTCAAATTTTAATTTACAATTTACAAACAGAGGTGCTCAATGTTGTGACATGCCTTGAGGATTGTAAAGATATTTTGCTTACTTTAACATAATTTAGATTTGTTTGGTAAATAACTACATAAATATCATAACTTTTTAACATTTTTTGTTTAATTTCTAAGGCATGTCAATTTCAATTTCCAAGCATTAGGGGTGCTCAAAAGTTGTGACATGCCATGAGGAACTGTAAAGGTATTTTAGTTACTTTAACATAATGTAGATGTGTTTGTTAAATAACTACACCAATATCATTTTTACCATTTTGTTTGTTTCATTTCACAGGTTAAACTGTCTTTCTCTTTTTGTGAAACGTTATTTTGTCTGACAATGTTAATATCGCTGGTCCACAGGATACCACAGGAAACAGTTAATAACATTTCCTGTGAGTGTGATAACTGATCTGTAATGGCTTTTTAAAAGAGAAGAAGACTGGGAACCTTCACTCACATGAGCAACCTAATTGGGGCTGGCAGAGATTTGTTGCTGTCTGAACTCCCAACACTGTGAGACATTCTCAGATATGCCTACTGTTAAGAGAACAAAGTAGTGATGATGCTAGAAACCACACAGCAGTCAGTCTTACAAGAGACATAGAACGAAAAGTACTGGAAAAGTGGAAACAAGCAATCAGTTCTTTTTTGATCCCTGTTGTAAATTCATGACTGACAATTTTGAACAAGACCCAGGAGAGCTGGGGTTAAGCCATAAACGTATTTCTTGTAGGAAAGCTAGATGTCAAAGAGACTTTCATTATGAAACTTGACAAACTGACAACCTCAACTACAAATGTTAAATTGTTCTGTTCAGCTACCCTGCTGGCTGCAAAAAAGAAGCTCACACTAACTTACCTGCCCTAAGGAGACAAAGATAACATTGAAGGGACATGCTTTCATTAAAGCAGAGAGGCAAGATTGGTTCTTGCACTAGACTGTTTTGCCGGATGTGCTTGAGCAGAAACAAGTAGGCAAAAGGCAAAAGCAGCAACACAATGAGAGACAAAGGCTTGCTAAATATAAGTAGAGAAGTGTTCCAGACATTTTGATATTGATGAATTATCTCTTATGATAAAAATGAAGGAAAGACGACTGATGATGAAGAGGAATGTGATGGAAGTTATGAAGAGGCCTTACACCAAACACACATGCCTCTATTTCAAAAGAAAAAACAGAATACAATAGATTAGAAATAACAAATGTCGCTATGGAAAGCAGAAGATAAGGTGTTTGTCTACATGCCACTGCTGCCATTATTACAGCTGCCTTCATAGATGCTGGCTTGGTCACCAAAGAAGACAAGATACATATAGTATAGTTGACCACAATAAAGTCAAGAGAGCCCAGAAAAAAATTATGAAGTCCCTAGCTCAAGAATTTGATGAACTCTGTAAGAAAGGCAAAATAGAATGCATCTTCTTCGATGGCCACATAGATGTAACTAAAGTTATGCTGAAAGCAAACAATTCAGACCAGCAATTCTGTAGTACCATCAAATTAGAACATTATTCTGTGTCCAGTGAGCTGGGTGGTATCTGGAAATGACAAAGGTATCTCTGTCATTTCACTCCAGAGAAAGGCTCAAAAACAGGAAAACCTTGTCAAGTGATAGCAGACAATCTGGTGCATTTTATGAAGAAAAGATATTGACAAAAGCTTGAAGGTCATTGAAGGAGATTCTACAAATGCTGGCTGTGAAGGTGGTGCCATGCACTGGGTATAGTTCAAGCTTGATCGGAGGTTGATCTGATTGATGTGTGTACTACACATGAATTGAGTCACCTTTACGGCACAAATTTAGATGGCAAGACTTTTTCTAACAACAAATGGGCAAGTAAAATTTGCAACATGTTAGGCACTTCAATAGAATTTAACACTGATCCTTCATTCACCAAGAGTTCAATTGTTTAGGCTCCCATTTCACTGAGCAACAGTGTTATAAAGGATCTCTCTACTGATCAAGCATATAAACATTGGCTCTCATAGGCAATAAGGACGGGAAAACTTCCCACATATCTGTTCTTCTGGAAATTGGGCCCATAAGCCATTCACATTGGTTGACAAATTGCAAATATGCTTTGTCGAATATGAGTTCTAAAACATGGCTTTAAAGACAAAACTCTCCAAAACTTAAGAATGATAGTGGAATACATCATTGGTGTGTACTACCATTGCTGGTTCAACATCAAAATAAAATATTCTTGGATTGAAGGCCCGCATTATGCATTGATCCAGCTGCAGCAAGTCACATTGGCAAAAGAATGCTGTAGTAGATGCTGTTTTGCCGATCATTCAGCACTCAGCATGGTACGCTTTCAGTGAAATGATAATACAGACATTCTTGTGTTCAGATAACATTCAAAAGAGGAGAAGTGGTATACAAAAGATCATTGACTTGAGGAGTGCAAAGAATGACGCGCTGGGAGATTTTTTTGTACATTCAAGAAAATGGAGCTGATTGACTGTTTTGAAGGTGTATATGAGCCACATTTGACATGTAAACTGACTACAGAGGAAATAAGGAAGTTAATTGATGAATCAATGCAAATACTACAGTGGCCCTGTCATGCCCAATCAATAGAGAGCTGTGAGAAACAGGTCACCGAAGCAACAAGCAGAGTGTAAACATGAGGGTTATATCAGAAGCCAAGCAGCAAGTCGGTGGCTGATATCAAAGAACAAATTAAAACAAGACTTCATGCAATTCGCTTAAACATTTTTGTAATTCAGATAATTATTTTCTGATGTTGCTTTATGATTGCATGGATTATTTTTGCTTAGCTAGATAAGATTCATGCAGAAAAAAACTTTAATTTTTGTGGTACAAGTATAATTTTGAGAAGATAAGCTTAATGATTTTTGAGGAGTATATGATCAGATGTAGCTTTACCATACCAAGCTAAAAGTGCAATTTTAAAAGTAACAACAGATTTGAATTCTTGGTGTTAAAACATTTTTTAACCTCACTGAAAAAAATGCAAAAATTAATTTTCACCCCATTAAATGACACACCCTAATTGTTCAATTTTTTTAAAGTTGTAGTTAAACAATTCTCAGAATGTTTGAGCTATATTGATGAAAACTCAGTCAATTGATATAGTAGGCCATATCTAAATTCCAATTAGAAACACTTTTCCTATTTTGAAGAATAGGTTTTATTCTTCTACTAGTAGTTGCCATCTTCTTGGCTATTATCTAGTATTTGTTTCTAGTTTTCATTTCTATATCAATAATTGTAAATATATCATTTATTTTTTCTGTGGAATAGAATTTCAACTCCATATTCATAACATAGAATGGAATACTATTTAAATTGTAAATTATTATACTTTATCCATAGAAATATCAACTAAATAACAGATATTACAGACAGTCCTTGACTTACAAGTTCATTTAGTGACTGTTCAAAGTTACAAAAGCAATGAAAAAAGTGACTTATGACTGTTTTTCACACTTATGACTATTGCAGCATCTCCATGGTCAGATGATCAAAATTCAGACATTTGGCAATTGGTTCATATTTAGGACAGTTGCGGTGTTTCATGATCATATGATCACCTTTTGCAACTTTCTGACAATCAATGGGAAAATCAGATTCACTTAACAACCCTATTAGTAACTTAACTGCAGCGATTCACTTAACAACTGTGGAAATAAAATAGGGCAAATTATGTAACAAATGTCTCACTTAGCAACATAAATTTTGGGCTCCATTCTTGTCATAAGTCAAAATTACCTGTATTAGTATTTTGTGGTATAAGTAAACAATATACATCTTCTAATTTGAGAGACGTGGACAAAAGAGTTTATTGCTTTAGAAAGCAATCTCTTCATGAAAAATCCTAGCTTGCAGTATATAGCATGAGTATGCTTATAGTAAAACAGGACTTTGGTTGCACATGTGGCATACTCACGAAAATGTGCCAAAACCTGACTAGTTTTACATCCCTATTAAGGAAGAGTGTGGGATGGACACAACTACCAACTTATCAATGCTTCCTATATCTTACTAAAAAGATCAATAAAGGGGGCCTTAGCTCGACACTTTGCTTTGTACCTTCCAGAACCTGAATTGCTGTTTGAAGAAGCTTCACTACACACAAGACAAACATCCATAGTTAAATTTTATTATGTTTGTGTGTGTGTTTGTGTATATATTTACCTCATCCCCTATATAATCATGTAGCATTCGAATTACTGATGCTCCCTTGCTGTAAGAAATTGCATCAAATATTTCATCCACTTCAGATGGATGGCCTACATTGACCTAGATACGAGAAAAGGAGTAAGTTATACAACAAATATAAGGCTCGCAACTGAATAAATATTAAGCAAATGAGTTTACAATATAATCCCTTAGTTTAAGATATCAAATAATTTGCTAATTTGTTGTGCTTTGTCCCCTCAATTATCAGAAGATTTCTGTTTGAAGAAATGCAAGAAAAAAACCACCACCTTTCACTAATTTAGGTGGCACTCACTTCAATAGGATGGCTGTTGTCTAACGCATCAAGCTCCTGAGCTCTTGTGTAATCAGCAGATACAAACTGAGTCCAAATATCATATTCTGGAAAGCAATGGTCTACACAAAGGTACTCAATCCAGGATGCAAAGCCCTCATTGAGCCACAGGTGAGTCCACCATTCCTGAACAGAAGAAAGAAAATTATTCCTAGTAACAATTTAGTTTTAGGCTGCATTTTAAAGCACAATATAATGTTTAGCTATCAGACTCTAAGATATCACATCTTATAAATGGCTAATAACTAGATTTTTTTAAGCAGAAATGAAGTCTGTATGAAAAAATCTCCACTATCTGCAAAAGTGAAAAATACATACTAAGCATAAATATTATCTTTCTTAAATGGCAACTTTCTAAGCTTTATCTCAATCTTCTGTCAGGCATGAAGGATTAGGATCACACATTAAGTTCTACTTCAGAAGTTCAAGAAGCTCAAGCCTATATATAAGAATCTGATCGACCACCACAATACTAAATACTGACCATGGGTCAACAGAATTCAAGAGGAATTGGACTTGGACCTTTTCTGGAAATGTAATGACTCTAGGCAAGAGGTCTCCAATCTTGGCAGCTTTAAGCATTACAGACTTACAACTGCCAGAATTCCCCAGCCAAAATAGCTGGTGAAGCAGCTCAGAAGCAACTTAATAAAAAAAAGCTTACATATTCATTTATTTGCAACAAATAAAACAAGTTAGTACTACTAAACTGCCATTGGATAAAAAATATTTCTGGCTAATAATCACAATAAGAAATAAACAACAATTTTCATTGTAGTTTGGATTTTATCAGAGAATCCCAAACTTCGAGGTTTAATGGAAAAAAGCATCACTAGCATTAACAAAATTCTAGAAATCTAGTAATGTCATCATATTTTATAACTTGATCACAGAGAAAAAGTTATTTTTATACAGTGTATTATTTTAGAAACTTAGGCTATATTAGAAGGTAAGCAAATGCATACCTGTATGATAAATCAAACTCCCAAAGTTTCTGTTAGTAGTCTTACACAACAATGGAAGATAAATAAAAACTTGTGTCAAAGGGGCAAGCTGTTCATAGTGATTTATAGAGAAGCTGGTCATAGTGATTAAGAAAAAGATGGGAAAATTGTGGAAAGTATATAATAATTCTAAAGGGGGCAATACATTATCCAGTCTCCTATAAAATTCAATAAATAAGAGTAAAATGTGTTATGTTTTAATACCTAAAAGATATTGAACAAATATGACTTTTATGATGTAAGCAATCGTGATAGTTCCGATTCTTCAAAAAGTTACTTTCAGTCATTATGCAACTAAGAAACATTGCCAAAAGGGAAAATACTGATATTTTTCTCGCAAGTTTAGATACTCCAAAATTAGTACTAATTTGCTGCCTTGTTATATGTATCATTCAGTATATTTGAAGTATTATTGGCCCTTCCCCACTTGCAGCTAACTATGTCATATCTTGACAATCTGACATTTCCTTCATTTATTCATTAAATTTATTCTAATTTTCATTCCACAGCTCAAATCAGGATTTGTTCGATTTTTCTCTATGGTAACAGAGATTGGCTAAGAAAGAGTAAATGGCCTAAAGTCACCCATGTACTTCCATGGCTGAAGGCAGGCTAGAACTTGGTATTATCAGTGTTAGTCCCACACCTTCTAAGTTAGCACACTGACTTTGTTTTATCTTGCCCCTGATCCATATGAGAGAGTGCCCATAGCATTTCCATGAAAAATGAATTGTCTACTGCATGAATTATCTATGGAAATTATAATATAAAATACAGTATGTGAAATTCAGTGTTGCAGCAACTGTCTTAAAACTATCATCAAGAAATTACTCCATAAAAATAGTAGGAATAGCAATAGCAATAGCACTTACACTTATATACCGTTTTACAGTGCTTTACAGCCTTCTCTAAGTGCTTAGAGCCCCAACAATTTGGGTCCTCATTTTACTCACCTCGGAAGGATAGAAGGCTGAGTCAACCTTTAGCCTGGTGAAATTTAAACTGCCAAATTGCAGGCAGCTGGCAGTCAGCAAAAGTAGCCTGCAGTACTGCACTCTAATCCCTGTGCCACTGTGTCTCGTATCAAGAAATATCATGGAGTTTTGTTTGGAATTCAGAATAGATTTAATTATTTTGCCAGCATTTCTATTATCTCCTCTACAGTGAAACTGTAACTGATAAACTCATGACTGTGCTGCCTGTAAATATCTCATATTAGCACATAACACCAGCTCTTCCTGCTCAGGTATCTATGTGCTAACAGTTACCAAGCAAAATATATAGGAAAAGAGAAGTCATTCTGAGAAATAAACACTTTGATACAATCAGGACTATAAAAATTATTTTTATCCAGGGCCCCTTTCACATGTTAGAAAATTTATTTGGTTAGGGTGGGTAGTGGTGGTGAGTTGACAAAAAGTATTCTGGAGTGTATGAGGTCATGCATATTGGAATGGTATGTTCCCCAGGAACAAGTATCTGCATTCTACTGCTCTAACAAAATCCGAAGAAACAACAAATTTGATTTAAGGAATTGCAGATAGGTTGTATATGGGCCCTTCCATGTACTACAAGTTATTTTTTGCTTTTAACTCCAAAACATTGCATTATCTTACAGTCACATAAAGCTGTTTCTTCAATATCCTAATACTAATCAAATGCTAAAAATAAATGGTTTGGGGTTAATATTTTTCCATTTCAACAATGACCACAGTGCTATTAAGTGGAAGGTCTGTGATAGCAGAAGGAAGTTGGCCTTATCAGTAACACACAGCAGGCAAAATCCATGGAAACAAATGCCATGGAAAGAGGTCACATCTACTACTTCCAATCATGTATGTGTCAAAGGGATTGTGGGAGAAATTCAAACAAAACATTCAATCTCTTAAAAAGTACAAAATAAATATCCTAAAGCACCCTGAAATTCATCAATGAGTATCGACTTCATAAGTTACCAGAATTTGCTGGTTTTTTATAATCACTCCTGTATCAGTTACTTCATCTTAATATCATAAATGATATAAACTTAAGTTTCCTCCCATAAAACTTCTCCTTATAAATATAGAAATAAATCCTATATGAGCAATGAGGAGTGGATCACCACAGAAGTTGGATAAAGCATCAGTTTTCTGCTTAACCCCTCTTTTCCAGATAAGGTAAAAGTAAAGGTTTCTCTGTCTAGTTGTGTCCAATTCTAGGGCGTGGTGCTTATCTCAGTTTCATGGCCGAGGGAGCCAGTGTTCTCAAAAAGCATTTTCTCTGGTAATATGGCCAGCATGGTTATTATAGTAAGGCACACAGAATGTTGTTACTTTCCCACCAAAGGGATACCTCTTAATCTACTTGCATTTGCATGCTTTCAAACTGCCAAGTGAACAGGAACAAGAGCTCAACCTGTAGCACAGCACTTGGATCTCAAACCTGGCCTGCTGTTTTCCAGCTGATAAGCTCAGCATCTTTAACTGCTGAGCCATCGTGCTCCCGTCTTCCAAGTAACCAAAATTCAATTATGAAACATATATACAAATGGGATTAAAAACTGATTTGTATTAATTTGCAAATTTATTTGAAAATTTTTATCTTGATGGAACAATGGGAAAAATGTGTTGAAGTACACCATACTAGTTTCCCCCATTTTTTTTTTTTAAGTCTCTCTCCAAGTATAAAATAAGTATAAGTTTATCCAAAACCTGTAGTAAATTTGGGCAAAAACAGAGGTATATCTATTAAAAGAAAGCAGATGTATTAATTTTCCAACTGATTATTCTACTGATGCATTAGCTATCACAAATGGAAAATTACCCTGCGTGGATACTTGGATTTAGCTGGGGTGTATAACCTCCACCCTCTCTTACTATAGCAGCCAGCATGAATATAAAATAAATACACGTTAAAGTTGATATAGCCAGATAAATTAATACTGACTTCAGATTTCAACCTGATTTTACTAGGGACACTCTGAATGACATTCACCATTTAATCTACTCTAATGTTTTCATATCTTCACACTTTTTCTCAGCTGACATAACATGATATAATATTATGCAAATGCCGATATGCTTGTTGTCAGTAGTAAATATACGATGCCACCAACAATACTGATACTCAGGACTATAGGCGTGGATTTAACTATAATTGAAGTGACTTAAATATACTTCTTAAATACCATAGTCACAAGGTTTCCAAACCACTGGTGAGCAAGTTCATGGCCCACAACAAGGGCTACCCACTGGCGAGAGGAAGAACAAGAGTTTTTGGGATCAATCAGCAGTGCAGTTTCCCTGCATGGGAAAAAACAGAAATGTAACAATGTGACATCAAAAAAATGAAATTTAAAAACTTAATCAAGTTAGAGAACTCATCTAACCAAATGTCTACGGAGATTCTCAGTCATTCTTTTGAAGACCTTTCTTCAGTTGAAGTAGTTTCTTGGATGAGAAGCGAAAAGTCTTCAAAAGAAAAACCAGAAAGTCCAAATGCCTCTTGAAAAAGCACTTTTGGGTCGTCTAACAAAACTCCTGTAGAATCAATAAAATTGTTCTTCCGCATCTACTAAGATGCAATAAGGAGATACATTTTTCAGAACACTGAAAAGAAGCTACACACATCTCTAAAGTAAATAGCCTATTACATTACCACGTAGAAAACTTCTTATTGAGTAAATATATCCTCTATGCAAATAATAGGTTACTATGATTATTTGAATTATAACACAAGGATCTTTATTATAGTCCATGGCCAGTCCAGTTTTAATTATAATAAAGCAACTAATATTTCTTCAAATATGTTAAGAATTCACTTCAAATTATTTCTATTAAAACTCCACAATGCCATTTATTTTAGCACATTATAAAATGCCATAAATCAAGAATAAAAGGGAGTGTTATATATTTCCATGATAATTCCATACTATTAATGCTGCAATTTTTAAATCCATTTTCAGTTGAAATGTTAAGTTTCTTGATGTAATTTTCTTATCCCAACCTAACAATGTGATCCTCATGATCCTTATTATTTGACCTGCTAAATATTAAATATATATACATGTTGACGCTGTTATTTTTGTAGTTAAGATTAGAAGAATTTTGCTTTTGATTTAAGTTTTTGTTGTTTTAGAACTAATAAATAAAATAACATGATATTATTACCACAATGTACCAATACAGAAAAGTGCAGACCATACTCTTTTGTAAAGGTGATGTAATAAAATATCATAATATTTCCTACAAATGTGGCTTACCAACAGTCTTAAAAGTGAATGAGCAGTGTGCTGGGCAGGCAGCCAAACACAATTCTATGTGTAATTCATGCACTTTTATAAAATGTAACTACTTGCAGAGAAAAGGCACAATCCACATAATTATGGCATATTCTAGTGTTGTAAAGATTCACTTTAAAAAAAATAGAAATAACAAATATACAAATATAAAATATAAACGTTTGGGAGTAGAAGACGCTCTGGAGTAGAAGACGCACATTAGTTTTGGGGGAAAACAAGAAAAAAATCTGCCTCTGCCTACCAATATCCATCGGTATTCATCTGGCTAGCATCCTTGCAGCAAACAGCCTGGTCACATTCAGCACCTTATCACAGCCTGATTCAGCATGAGCAGCTGATTGGCAGTTGGATCAGCCTCCCGGAATACCACCAATCAGCTGTTCCAGACTGTGGGGATCGCCACAGCACATAGCCGCATCACATTTGTGGCCCCGCATGCTCCATTTTAGACCCACTCCAGGCTGCCGTGATCGCCACAACACATTGCTGCACATCACCACCTCCACATGTTGCATTTTCAGCTTCTGCGTGTTGCGTTTTCAGTCTCCACACATCAAGTTTTTGGCCTCCGCAACACCTTGTTTTTGGCCTCCGTACTTTGTATTTTTTGCTAGTTCCAGGCGGTAGGGATTGCTGCCGCTGATCCCCGCCGCCTGGAACCAGCTGCAAATGTGACGCACAGAGGCCAAAAATGAAACACGGAGGCAGCGATCAGCAGCAATGTGCTGTGGTGATCCCCGCAGCCTGAAATAGGTCTAAAATGGGGTGTGTGAAAGCTGAAAATACAACGCGCGGAGGCCGAAAACAGCCGAAGGGTGGGGGGTAGCAGGTGGGTGGGGCTTCAGCAACATTCAATGTATAAGATGCACCACAATTTTCACCCACTTTTAGGAGAGGAAAGTGCACTTTATATTCCCAAAAGTACAGTAATTGAGATTATTTGCTTGTAGTTAAAAATGACTTATCTAGAAAGTCAGCATAAAGGAAGATTAAATGTGTTCTTTTTCCTATTTTATCTTGACAGAATTCATCCTAAAACTAATTACAATTATATTTAATCAGGATTTGAAACTAGAACTCTGAGTATACTTAAAGCTGTACGTACTTTCATTAAGAAAAAATGAATTCATTTCTAAAAAAACTTATGGAAGAAAATGTTTTTTCGCATCCTATATATATACATTAACTATTGTTAATAATGCAATTCAATAAATACATTTTACTGAATTTATGCTTATGTGCTCCCCTACATCTTTGATATTGCCATGAAAAGACTGAAAGCTTCACTTAAAATGGAACTTTTAGTTTCTCCAATGTTAGAAAACAAAACACCCCAAACAAAACCCTATGCTCTGTTACCAGAATTTGTAATCCAGTAAATAAACTGACATAATCTACTCAACTATGATTTATTCAACAAATCAGCTTATAATACCACAATTTCACTGTATATAGCTCCTAAAACTTTAACCAAAACTGCCATAAATTAGTAGTAGTTTTCATGTATTTACTGTGATGCAAGCTTTGAAATAAAGTTCAAATAGCGTTTTAAAAAATCCTCAAACTTCCCCCTTTCCCAGAAAAACAAAGATCGTCCTTTTCTCCTCAGCAATTTGTATCGATTTGGCCTCTCACAAAAGATTGCCCACTCCAGCTAAACACAATGTCTCTGTTCCATCAATACAGGTAGTCCCCAATTTATGTCCATTCATTTAATAGCCATTTAAATTTATGGTGGCAGTGAAGAAAGTAACTTATGTCCAGTCCATGTACTTATAATTGCTGCAATGCCAAATGGTCATGCAATCAAAATTTAGGCCCTTTGCAACTGGCATGTATTTATGACATTTGCAGTGTCCTGGGGTCATGTGATCACTATTTGCAATAGTCCTAGAAGGCTTCCAACAAGGAAAATCAATGAGGAAATTCAAATTTGCTTAATGATGTGATTCCCTTAATGAATCACATCATTAAGGTTATACAATAAAAAGGTTATGAAATCAGGCACCTCTCACTTAACAACACATCACTCATTGTTGTAATTCTGGTCCCAAATGAGGTTGTAAATCAAGGATTATCTGTACACTTAACTAGAGCAATGAGAGGAATTATATAATGGAGAAAAATTAAAATGGAATTAATTGACCTAATCAACTAGTCAAAAATATTAAATTAATTCAGAACAGGCTTTATCATTCACTAGGTTCCATTAAGATCACTCTTCAGTTATGTTTAATTGGACACTGCCCAGAGTCCTACAGTGAAGGAGATGGCTTCTTCTTAAATATAACTTATAGTAAATGTGTTACAGGAATACCTAAATCCAGTCAATTGACTCGTTTTACTTATTTAACATTTTCCAAGAGTAAGAGCTAAAAAGAAAGGGAGACTGAAAACAAGACTCTCCATAATGAAAATCTCTGTCAAAGCCTGGCAACACAAGAATATATTCCAAGACATTGTGTAGCAGCCAACCCACAATTACTGATGCTCCAGCAGAACAATTGGGAAGAGGCTTGCAATGTAATAAAAGCTCTTCTGTATTCCCCTAGTTTAAGGACTCAAGAAATATCAAGCACCTGAACAAATGTGTGGAAATGGTCTGCATTTGCCAAATTCTGAATTTGGACACCATTTATGTGACTGCTCATTATTAATAAGGGCTTTGACCGGATTTGCAAGATTGATATGTAACAATTGCTAAATTCTCAACAGAAACTGTGTTTCATTAAAAGAAGTCAGAATTTCTAACCACAGCTTAAATGCCTGGCTTTTAATAAATCATCATTAACTCTAAAGATAGGGGGCTGGTTTGCTATGCCATGGTAAAGGCTGATTCAGCAGCAAACATAGCAAAATACATTCAAGCCAGCTATGATTTGGTTTGTTTCAGGCTAATATGAGAATATCATGTCCCAGGTTCTATCTGCCCAGAAAAGGCAAGAAAACAAAATCATTAACTGAAAATAAACCATGGAGCAGACTTTGGTGCTAGTAAATGGATGCTGTTATTATGTTCATGTGTTACATTAATCTTCATTCTCAAGCCACAGATTACTCAGAAATGATGTATACATGAGCATGCTGATCTAATCTTAACTTACATTTCTAGACTAGTTGTAATCTTCAATTTATGACCACTGGGGTCATAATGGGGACTGAAACCTCAGTTGCTGAGCAAAGTAGTTGTTAAGTGAGGCAACAGCAATCTTGGCATTCCCAGTTATGTTAAGTTTGTTTTAAGTGTTATCATAGATCAAAAAAGCAAATGGAAACCTGCCTCGCTGCTCTGGAAATCCTCCATGATGAATCCAGGCAGGATTTTCCAACTCAAAGTGAAAGGAGAGAATCTGCAAACCCAGAGTGAAGAGGTGAGTCTTCAGTTCACTTTGGAACTGTAAACCCTATTTGGATTTTGGCAAAGAGGATTTTCAAACCCAGAAAGGAGAGGCAAGTTTCTATTGTCTGGGTCTGAAAATCCTACTTGAATTTTGGCACGGAGAAAAAAACGTGCCTCAATTCCACCAACTTTCTGGGGAAATTAGCAGGGTTTCCAAATGGTGATCACTTGATCATGGGAGATTTGCCAACAGGTTATAAATACAAATGGGTTGCTAAGCACCAGATCGCAATCATATAACTGCAGGAGAGCGGCAATGGCTGAACCTTCAGTCACAGGTCACCAGTACCTTTGTTTAGTACTGAATTTTCAACAGTCCTGAACAAATGTCATGAAGTATAAAAATAAGAACTCATAAGAACTCATTGTAGAATAATATACAGATTGAATAAGCTGGGGTCAAGAATAAGGAGGGAGGAAAACTAAATAAAATGGAATCGAACACTTAGCTTCTTTTCATGACCTTACTGGAAAAACCAAAGAAAGTGCTTGACTCTAATGTTTATAGTTGTAGCACTATGGTGTAGCAAAAAATATGAATGCAAGTTAGTTATGATTCTTTATTTCTGCAATTATTCTTTGAAGAAGATATTTTTATAGAAAGTTCATACTACCCAAGATAGAACACAGTTCAAGTTCAAAGAAGCTACTTCATGCTAATCAGTATGAAACCTAATTAATTCCTTTACAATCTATTTGATAAATCTGGGATAATTAATAAAATGGAAACATGAACATAAGAATATGAAAACAATATTTTAATATCATACCTATAAGTAACAAGGCCCCAGTTCTCCATGGCACCTTTTAAAATAAATACAAAGTTTTATTGATATTGATACACACAACAGTCTGCAGAAATACTTTATAATGTAAAGAAAGATCAGGCTTTAAAAATATATGTTACCTGCTGCAAAGTCTGCAATAGCTATAAGATCAATTTTAGGGAGAGGATAAGGAACATTGAAGTAGTCCTTATAAAAAGGCAACGTTTTAGCAGCAACCTATAGAAATAAAAAGATTAAAAATTATAACAAAGCATGTTTGACTGTATATTGCCCATCTGTTAGAACAGACAATGGTATTCTATACAAATCTTTACTTCTAGAAAGCTTGATGCATTTTAAAATTTCCTACTAATAAAGATAGCATAAATGCAAGATTTACAAAATTAGAAGGCATCACAAAATGTATTTTTATGGTGTTTCTTACTTAAAATATAAGAGGAAGTTCACTACCTAATATTGTATATCGTTGGAAGATTGTTTTCCAAATCCCACTTCTTTTTAAGCCCATGAAATCTGTAACTCTGAAGTCCTTAATTTAAGAGTTATAAGAATCATTTTATTATGACAACTGACCTCTACGAGATTAATTTCTGTGGCAAAATATACCTTACATTCTGATTAATTGTAACTTATCCCACTATTAAACATAATGGAATTTGCCTATTTATCTGGTCTGTTTTAAAAAACAATAACTCCCCACCTACCCATCAATAATACATAGTCAAATGAGACATTTGATGGGTTCCAACTCATACCGGCAAAACCAGGCCCACTGTCAAAAGCAAGTCTTCAGGATCTGACGAAAGTCTGGGAATTGCAAGATGTACCTCCTTGGAGATAGAACTTTCCTTGCCTATCCGCTCAAATGGTAGAGTGGAAGTGACCAGCAAGAAATGGTCCCTCAGATAACCCGGGTCAAGCCATGAAAGGCTTTAAAGATGACAACCAGCACCTTGAATTGCACCTGGAAAATGTACACGTGCACACTGAGGTCTGCACAATATCATGCAGGCTGCTGCATCTGGAGATTCCAGATGGTTTTTGAGGGCAATCCTAAGTAGTGCGCTTTGAAATAGTCAAGACGGGAGGTGACTAGAGGATGAATGATTGTGAGTGGGGACTGTTGGTCCAGGAAAGGGCGTTAAGTGTCTCACAACTCATAGTTGTGTAAATGCCCTCATGGCTACGACTGCCACCTCCTCCTCTCGTATGAGTCTTGAGTCCAAGAGAACAACCAGAGTTTATACTGGGTCTGTTTGGAGCAGTGCCACCCTATCCAAGACCAAGTAGCAATTCTCCATGGCTCAAAGAACTATATGTTATCTATATATTCTATTTACAGGTAAAACTCGAAAAATTAGAATATCGTGCAAAAGTTCATTTATTTCAGTAATGCAACTTAAAAGGTGAAACTAATATATGAGATAGACTCATTACATGCAAAGCAAGATAGTTCAAGCCGTGATTTGTCTTAGTTGTGATGATTATGGCTCACAGTTCAGGAAAACCTCAAATCCACAATCTCAGAAAATTAGAATATTGTGAAAAGGTGCAATATTCTAACTCAAAGTGTCCCCTCTAATCAGCTAATTAAGCCATAACACCTGCAAAGGCTTCCTGAGCCTTTAAATGGTCTCTCAGTCTGGTTCAGTAGGAATCACAATCATGGGAAAGACTGCTGACCTGACAGTTGTGCAGAAAACCATCATTGACACCCTCAATGAGGGAAAGCCACAAAAGGTAATTGCAAAAGAAGTTGGATGTTCCCAAAGTGATGTATCAAAGCACATTAATAGAAAGTTACGTGGAAGGGAAAAGTGTGGAAGAAAAAGGTGCACAAGCAGCAGGGTCGGAGAGGACTGTCAGGAAAAGGCCATTAAAAAGTGTTGGGGACTTTCACAAGGAGTGGACTGAGGCTGGAGTCAGTGCTTCAAGAGCCACCACACATAGACGGATCCTGGACATGGGCTTCAAATTTCGTATTCCTCTTGTCAAGCTGCTCCTGAACAACAAACGTCAGAAGCGTCTTACCTGGGCTAAAGAAAAACAGACCTGGTCTGTTGTTCAGTGGTCCAAAGTCCTCTTTTCTGATGAGCCAAGGTGGCGCAGTGGTTAAATGTAGCACTGCAGGCTACTGCTAGATCAGCAGGTCAGCGGTTCAAATCTCACCGGCTCAGGGTTGACTCAGCCTTCCATCCTTCCGAGGTGGGTAAAATGAGGACCCAGATTGTTGGGGGCAGTATGCTGACTCTCTGTAAACCGCTTAGAGAGGCCTGAAAGGCCTATGAAGTGGTATATAAGTCTACTGCTATTGCTATTGCTATTGCTATGAGAGCAACTTTTGCATCTCATTTGGAAACCAAGGACCCAGAGTATGGAGGAAGAATGGAGAGGCACACACTGCAAGATGCTTGAAGTCCAGTGTGAAGTTTCCACAGTCTGTGTTGATTTGGGGAGCCATCTCATCTGCTGGTGTTGGTCCACTGTACTTCATTAAGTCTAGAGTCAACGCAGCCGTCTACCAGGAGATTTTGGAGCACTTCATGCTTCCTTCTGCAGACGAACTTTATGGGGATGCTGACTTCATTTTCCAGCAGGTCTTGGCACCTGCCCACACTGCCAAAAGCGCCAAAACCTGGTTCAGTGATCGTGGGATTACTGTGCTTGATTGGCCAGAAAACTCACCTGACTTGAACCCCATAGAGAATCTATGGGGCATTGTCAAGACAAAAATGAGAGACATGAGACCAAACAATGCAGAAGAGCTGAAGGTCACTATTGAAGCATCCTGGTCTTCCATAATACCTCAACTGTGCCACAGGCTGATAGCTTCCATCGCATTGAGGCAGTAATTACTGCAAAAGGGGCCCAAACCAAGTGCTGAGTACATATGCATGCTTATACTTTTCAGAGATCCGATATTGTTCTATGTACAATCCTTGTTTTATTGATTGCATGTAATATTCTAATTTTCTGAGATGGTGGATTTGGGGTTTTCATGAGCTGTAAGTCATAATCATCACAATTATGACAAATCACGACTTGAACTATCTTGCTTTGCATGTAATGAGTCTATCTTATATAGTTTCACCTTTTAAGTTGCATTATTGAAATAAATGAACTTTTGCACGATATTCTAATTTTTCGAGTTTCACCTGTATATATTCTAGTATACAATAATGTCTGAGATGGTTAAAATTCCCTATATTTTACATATAAACATGCATTTGAACTTGCAAATTAAATGAAATTAAATGAAATTTTTAACACTTTGGTTCTGTTTTCCAGGAACTGCCATAGAGCTAGATATTATACAGATCTTTAAGTCTTTCTTACCTCTAATGCAAACTTTCCTTGTTCTGCTTTGCCAACAGGAGTATAAACACGAATTAATATACCATCAGTGGTCCTGGTCTCAACAAAGTCATATTCTCCGACCACAAACGCAACAAGATATGTTGACATCACAGGAGTACGGGCAAATTTCACTTCTACCAAATTTTCATCATCAGGATAGGGCATTCGGTCAGTAATGTTCTGTACAACAAATTATGAAAGGCTGAATATATTGAATGTGAAGCAGTACTAAATTTTATAAAGTGAAAGTGATACATTCTGGCCTATTTCTCAGTGCCAAATTACAATAACATGATTTCAACTCTCTCATTTGCATTCATCTACTACACACTTCAATTCCAATTTCCTTCTAGGATACAGTCCCTCTGGGCTTTTTAAACTTACAATATTTTTTTTATTAGTGGATATGTGTTATTAAAGATTTTTTAAAGACTAAAAGTACAAATCCTGAAATAAAAAATAAGGAAAGAAGCATAATCAGTAAATGAATAATGTGCAAAGAAAAAACTATAAAGGAATGGTTTTCAATCTATAACAGAAGTTACAGAATCATTTATCTAAGCAACATACCTATCTTCTCTAACATATTCTCTTTCTTTTCATACAGGTGATCCTCAATTTATGACCATAACTGAGACTAGATTTTCTGTTGTTAAGTGAGGTAGTTAAGTGAGTCCCGCCCAATTTTAAAAGCTTCCCACAATTTTTAAGTGAATCACATGTCATTAAGCAAATCCAGTTTCCCCAATGACTTTGCTTGCCAGATACTGGCTAGGAAGGTTGCAAATGATAATAGCAAATGTTGTAAATGCATGCTTGTTGCCAAGTACCCAAATTTTGTTCATACAACTGTGGAGGGTTATGTGTTAATTATAAGTACAAGGATGAGTTGAAAATCACTTTTTTCACTGCCACTGTAACCTTTGAATGGTCACTAAACAAATGGTTGTAAGATGAGGGCCACCTGTAATATACATTCAACAACTGATCAAAGCTATGATGGCTTCAAAAATGGTACTTTTAAAATGGTGATCACATGATTGCGGGGCATTTCTCCTATTGTTGACTCAGCCTTCCATTCTTCCGAGATCGGTAAAATGAGGACCCAGATTGTTGGAGACAATATCCTGACTCTGTAAACTGCTTAGAGAGGGCTGTAAAGAACTGTGAAGCGGTATATGTCTAAGTTATATTGCTATTGTAAAACACTGCCTACCTCCCCCTGCATGGTCACAGTCAATGATTGTGTTCTGTATTTGTGGCAACCTGTTGCTTATGACCAGTTGCTAAATGCCCCTACAATCATGTTACCATCATTTTCAAACTTCTCTGCTGGCTTTCCCAGAAAATTACTGGTAAATACAGGGAAAGTTGCAAGTGACTGCTGACAGAAAGCAGAGATTTCTGCAGGCAATTTTGAAGGTGAAAGCAGGGCTGCCAGCCAGGAGGAATCTCAGCTCCACATGCTTCAAGAGTAAAATGACTGCTTGCTGATGGGAAGGAAAACTATTCTAGAAGGCTGCAGAAACAAACCTCAGATCCTGAATATCTGAACTCTGTTTCAGTAGCCCTTTGAAGAAGTTCCCCTCTGTGCATAGTGGGGAAGGGGAATTCCTTTGGGTTTCAGGAACAGAGTTGGGATCTTCAAGATCTCTGCTTCTCACCCTGTCAGAGTTCATCTGCACTCTGCCTGTAGAGAAGTTCTCTTCCATGTACAGAAGGTTGTCTAGATTAATGAAGTCCAGATCCCAAAGATGCTAGCTCCATTCCTACTGTGCACTGGAACAGTTTCTTTCCATGTACAGAGGAGAGCTTAAGCAGGCAGCTCTTTTGTTCTGTCTGCTTAATATCCTGAAAATTATATGTGCATGTCACTTAATGACAGCTTCACTCAACAACTTGTCCCAACTGTAATCCCAAACCCATAAATCACAAGTTTATTTTTTCAGCAAAAAGTTCATAAGGGGTTTCCAGTCACTAATAAATGTAGTTATTGTACTTTCTATAATCAAACAAGTCAATTTTGCCATCTCTGCTCATTCTGTCATCAGCTATTCTTACATTGTGGGTATTTCAGTCTCTTTTCAGTTACCAGTCTTCCATAACTTTTTAAAAATTGTCTATCCATGAGTACTAACAAGAATAGTTCTGATTTCAACTAAATATTAATCTTTAAAATAGTTTGTATCACTATATATATTGAATCCAATTTTTTTTTCTAATTTACCAGGCTTGATAAAATGATTCTTTATTATTTTCTACATTTCCAACACGAACTTGAAGTATCCTTATATATTCTAAATAACTGCAGTTATATAGCAACAGTGAGTAATTTTATAAAAGTTCCCTTTTAAATTGTGGCATAATGTAAAATTTAATGCTTTCAGCCACATAATTTCCCATTATTTTAAAAGTATATTATATCTAATATTTTCTTATCCCATTTTATCATTTCTTACTTGTTCTTCTATTTTAAATTTCATCAAAAGTTTATAAATTTTAGCAATTACCTGTTCATCATTTGTACAACGTTCAATTTCAAATCATGTCTTGTCCTATTATCTACCTCAAATTATTCATATGAAAACCACTGAAAACTATATCGCTCCGTATCCAATTGATCTCTTTATTTCATCTTATATTCTTCATGCTCTTATTGAAACATATATCTATAGGTTAACCATTTGTCTTTGCCTATTGAAATACATAAAGGCATTTGGAGCACAATCTGAATTAATATTTATTCCATATTCTCAATATGGCACTTCTAAAATAGTGATTTTTTTTAAAAAAAGCTACACTAATTTTAATTTTATCACACTGCAGAAAGCCACGCAATCCAAATTTAGGCCATGTCTTGTAGTAACTTTTTCTGTTTATCAAACCACTTTGTAATATAACTTAAGGTTATTAAATTACTTACCATATTTGACAGAGCTACTCTGTCTTTGGGAACCACCAATGAAATATCAAAAGTTGCCTTGATAGCTGGTTCATCCCAGCAAGGGAAGGCCCTGCGAGCATCAGTGGCCTGAAGGAAAGAAAAAAGCAGCATTAAGTCAAAATATTTGAGGCATTCTGACAGATTCAAGAACTGTCTTATTCAGTATTCAAAAGAATGCACATACACACACAATCAAAAGGGGGAATGAACGTATTTTTGGGAAATGATTGGTAAAAAAGAGTCACAAGCAGAAATGCAGAAACTGAAAAGAAATTTAAAAATACCAATTTGATATAACCAGTTAATATTAATAGGATAAGTAAACTATAAATCAAAGGAATTCTTACCTCAAATTGGGTAACAGCAGCAAACCGAGTATCTCCAGAAGGGGTGATATATTTACTTCGATAGAATCCTTTCATTTTGTCATTCA
This sequence comes from Thamnophis sirtalis, assembly GCF_051295495.1. Taxonomy (NCBI): domain Eukaryota; kingdom Metazoa; phylum Chordata; class Lepidosauria; order Squamata; family Natricidae; genus Thamnophis; species Thamnophis sirtalis. Next base: position 99,708,242 of record NW_028261384.1, on the reverse strand, counting down.
ATTCTCCAACAAAATCTATCTTTAATGTTCCCATCCCTGTGTTATTTTTAAAAAAGCATACAGAGATATTATTATCCTTACCGAAAAGAAAGATGCTAAACCCAGTATATTTTAGCACAAGAACACAACAGATTCCAAAAGTATGTAGATTCTGAGTCTCTGAAGAATAATAGAAGACTGATAAAAGGTGCACAAAAGAGAAACAAAATGATAATAAAGGAACAATATATGAGTAAATGATAGGAGTCTTGGGAGATCCACAAAAAGAAACTAGTTATTTTAAACATAATTCCTGGAGCACTTAACTATTCAATTCACACACATAAGTTACATGCTTGTACAGACTGCTAATTGGAGTCATTTATAGCTCACAATATAGCTTAGAGGGAATTCTGCTCACCAGGTTACCATATGACTAGACACAGCTCTCAGTAATTAGTTCTTAAGATCAACATTACATACCTAAAAGAAAAATGAGACCATGCAGAGAAGAAAGATGGGTTATATAAATTCACAGATAATAAGCAGTACGTTTTCTTGTGCTCTTGATAATTCATACCGACGAGTAAAGTTTGTTAAAGCTTCTTACCTGAGAAAGGATCTGGTCATCATAAGGTGACTCAAGACTTCCATCTTTCTGGAACAAAAAGTCTAGCCTCTAATGTTGAATGAAGGTACAGGGTTGACCTTATGTAATTACCCAGCATAATTCCAATATGGGAATGAATCAGATCAAAAACAGACTGCCATAGGGCCCACAACCATAGAGCGCACTCCTAGAATGGCCACTGCTGGAAGAATCGGAAGCTGAGTTCCGGAGTTGGAAGCCGGAGAAGTTATGCTCAGAGTGCCGCCGCCGCGGTGAAAGCGGCGGTGCTGCCCTGGTGCTGCAGGGAGAGCTGGGCCAGGGCACGGTGAGGCTGGGAGGCATGCGAGCTGGGGGCGGAACAGGCGCTCACGCAACCACCCTCTTCAGCTGGGCAGAGCTCCATGCACTGACCTAAGGGATATCCCAAATGTGCCAGGCTGTGGGAACTGGGGAGCAGGCAAAGCGCCATGTGGCTTGGTGCCTTAGGGATACCCCCTAGGTCAGTGAATGGCGCTCTGCCTGGCTGGAGAGGGGGTTTGCCGGGCAGCTGCTCATGAGCGTGGTCACCTCATGGCTGCTTCACCCCTGAGGCTGTGCCCGGCTCTTCAGGAGCCTGCTTCCAAGGGAGCAGCCGCCCGGCAACTCGCCCCTCTGGCCAGGCAGAACACCACTCCCCAACCTAGCGGTATCCCGAAGGCAGCAAGCAACGTGAGCGCCTTTCTCCCCCTGGTGCCTTCAAGATACCGCTAGGTCAGTGAGCGGTGCTCTGCCTGACTGGAGGGGGGGGTTGTCCAGGGGACTTATTTTCAGGGGGCTTATATTTTTGCCCACGCGGAAAATATGGCAAGGTCTTAGTTTCAGGACAGGTTGTATTTTTGGGAAAACACGGTAGTGAAGATATAAGCCACTTCAAGTGTTTAGAAAACATTAAAATGCTATTCCACGAATACTACATGTGATTAATTTAATATTTGGGCCTGGTTCCTCAAAGATTTCCATTTGGCCATGCAAGAAGCTCTTGCAGAAAGTTTCTAAAAGTCCATTTTCTGTTTCTAGTTATGGGCTTGTTTATTGCCAATGTTTATTTTAACTGATTGCCAATCAGTTTGTTTATTGCCAATGTTTATTTTAACTGATTGTTAAAATCAGTTTTTAACAAAAGTGCCATTAAATGTGGTTCTGGGATTACAGGACAATGCCATGTTACCAGGCATCCAAAGTCCCAAGATATGGCTACTATAATTTGAATGGTTACCTCGTTGTAAGTTGGGAACTACAGTATCTATATCTTCAAGAAAACAAAAAGTATTAAGCAATAAACCAAAAGGAAAAGAAATAAAACAATAAATCAAGAGGAAAGCATCTCCCATAAATCAATAACAGAAAAATTGGAAATGCTTGATGCCAAAAAGAAAACATATTCTGCTGACACTTGAGGACAAATCTATAGGAATTGTTTTAATAAGATAACACACTGTACTGTACTTAAAAAGCCAAATGGCTTATATCTCTATAAATCAGCTTGATGTACTTTATATCATTTATCTAAACAATGATTTTCTCACATGCTGCTATAGTTGATGAAGCAAAGGTAAACCTTGTATTTTCTTGTGTTCTCCATTATCCATTTTACATTACTTATCTATTCTTATGTCCTACTGGTTAATTTAACTTGACTCTTCATGTATAACTCTGTTTTTTTAAAGATCTTAATCAAAACTTTGCTTACATGAATTAATGTAACTTTATTAAATTATATATCCTTTTAAATTCTGCCTTTTTTTCTCATACAAGAACACATTCGCCAATCTTTAGACCAGTCTTGTTCCATAATTGTTGACACTTGCCTCTTCTGCAACTATTTCAACAAACTTTTAGTATACACAATATTTCCTATTTCACAACTGATCTATTGCTTGTCACACTTCAGATTCTAACAGGTTGGTTCTTGAATATTTTCTCTTTAAAAGGGGTTACAGAAGGATTGAAACATTTGCAACTTGTTTCACTACATCCTTTTATTTTTGTTATTTACCAGATTACCACAATTATTTTTGAATATTCTTATTTTGTAAATTTTTCTTGTTTCATTTCCTTTTCTTTCACACCCCAATTGATGTATTTTTCCTTGTTCTTTCTCCTTGTCTTATTTGAAAGTTTGCCTTCAGTTGTCATACAACCTTCTTGTTGCCTAAGACATTTTTTAATTTTTCCCAAGCTATCACAATTTTTATTTCTGAAACCCACTTGAAGCTTTATTTGGAAAAATCTTGGAAATATTTCTTGTCATTGCTTTCATGATATTGCTTATTCTTTTCCCCTAATCCTTCAAATTCAGTTTCCCATAAAGTAAATATTATAAATATGTTCCTTATACTGATCTGGCTGCATCTTTTCCAAGGTCGAGAATAAAGCCCCTTGTTTTGTGGGATGGCTGAGGGAGGACCCTGTTTAACATCTACATAAATTTTCTTTGGGAGAGTTGAATGGAATATGTCCTATCTGGAGGCTGTGTGGGTCTGGATGGAAAAGGCTCAGACTCAATCTTGTCAAGATCAAGGGGATCGGAAATTTTGAATGCCCTAGATCTGAAAAATTTCCATCTTGGATGAGATTATGCTCTCCCATTCTAGACTGTGTAATCTGGTAATTGCCTTGGACTCACAGTGTTGCTTAAAGGACAGGTGGCAGCTGTGACAAATAAATTCTTTCCACAGCTTCATCTGGTGCACCAGCTTCATTCATTCCTGGGTTGGGAGACCCCTTAGACAGTCACTCATGCTCTAATCATCTTATGTTTGGATTATTGCAAAGCATTCTATATCAGGTTGCCTTGAAGACCACGCTCAAGCAGGTCCAGAATGTAATGCTGTTAAGTGTTGGGCATTACCAATGAGATGCCATTGTTCCTCAAGCTGCTCTGATTACTGGTGAAGTTCCAGGTATAATGTAAGGTACTGGTTATCAGTTGTAAAGTTTTTTATGCCATAGTATCAGATTGAGGGACGGCCTACTTCCCATGGTTTCTGACTACCTAATTAGTTCAGGGAAAATGTCTGTTGGCTTACCTGAATGGTCGTCCTCTGGGTGCTGCAGGAGAGTCCAAGCATGGGTTAAATTCAGTCTATCTGCCCTAGGACTGAGTAGATTTTTCTTTAACCATGCCTACTGTGCCTCATTGAGGTCAGTTTAAAAATGAAGGTATTATCCAATGCAGGACGTATTCCTGATACTCTCGAACATGATGTAGCCTGGACACTCTGATAAACCCTGAGCGGAGTTGGACTCTCCCGCAGCGCCCAGAGAATAACCATTCAGGTAAGCCAACAGGTCATTCTCCTGTACGCTGCATGAAGAGTCCAAGCATGGGACATACCCAAGCTATTTTGTCCCAAGGAGGAAAGAGTTATTGTCCAGATTGTCTGTAGTTGAGGCTACTCTCTGCAATACATCTCTTCCAAAGGAGGCTGAGGCTGAAGCAAAAGAGTCAATTTTGTAATTTCTGGTGAACGGTGTGGGGGATGCCCATATAGCCGTTCTGAATAGAACGCCTGGGACAAGTGGTAACGTGAATAGAACCGTGATAGGTACGTGTTGACTTGAGTGGCAAATAGATCAACCTGCGGTTGACCTAACCTCTGAGTTATCTGCTGGAACAGAGCCGGGTGTAAGCGCCACTCGGAGTTGTTGATTGTCTTTCGGCTCAGCCAGTCTGCTCTCATGTTGCTTGTCCTGGATATGTGATCCACTATGATGGATGCTAGATGGCGTTCTGCCCACCTTCCTATAGACTATGCCTCTGTCATGAGCGCTGTGGAGTGGGTGCCACCCTGCCAGTTTATATGGGCCTTTATTGCTATGCTGTCTGTGAGCAACAGAACATGTCAACCCACTATCTGTGCTTGAAAGCGTCGTAGGGAGAGTCTGGTTGCTCTCAGCTCCAGCCAATTGATGTTGTGAGCTGCCTCCCTCTGCGACCATCTGCCCTGTGTCAGTTGAGCTTGGCAATGCGTCCCCCAGCTGTAGAGGCTGGCGTCTGAGGTGATAACGATCCTCTCGGTCTCCTTGAACAGGCACCCTCTCTTGACCACCCTGGACTGCCACCACCTGAGCGAGCGGAGCACCTTTTGGGGAAGCTGAACTCATCTGGGAGAATTGCTGTTTCTCGATCTCTGCAGAGGTAGAAGAAACCACTGTAGTTCCCCAGCATGAAGGCGCACCCAGAGAACTATCTTCAGGCAAGAAATCATGATGCCAAGAAGCTGCAAGAGTTTGACAATCGGAACTGACTTGGCACTCTGGCACTGACGGATTCTGCTCCTGAGGTTGCGCAGACGGTCTTGAGAGAGAAACACCTGGCAAGATACTGTGTCTATGATGGTGCTGAGGTGCAGGACTCTGAGGTGGTCGACACGAGATGACTTTTCTTCTGGTATACGGAGAATTTGTGTTGTTGCAGAGTGCATATGATGACTTGCACATCTCGCAGGGCCTGGTTGAAGCTTGGCAACTGGGTGATAATGTCGTCCAAGTAACATTCCAGACATATTGGACAGATGCAGAGGTGAGCTGCCACGGATGCCAGAAGCTTTGCGAAGGTCCTGGATGCGGATGAGAGGCCGAAGGGAAGCACCCTCTAGTGGTAATACCACCCGTCGTAATGGAACCTCAAGAATATGTGCAACATATGGATGGGCACGTGGATGGGTAAGCTTCTTTTAAGTCTATGGAAGTGAGCAGGTCCCCCTGCCTTATGCAGTCCAGGATGGACTGGAGTGACTGCATCTTGAAGTACTTGTAGGCCTGATGCTGATTTAGCTGCTTCAGGTCCAAGATGGCGCTCCATCCCCCTGAACTCTTGGGAGACCAGGAAAAGAATGGAATAGAATCCCTTATTTTCCTGGTCCGTTGGTTCGGGTTCTATGGCCCTTATTAGCGAAAGTGATGAATCTTTGCCTGCATTAGTGACCGTTTCAGGGGGTTTCTGGGGAGTGGGCAGCAGCTGAATGTCTGCGGAGGAAATGACAGAAATTCCAGGACCAGACCCCTCCTGATCATATTGAGACCCATGTGTCCATGGTGATTTCCTCCCATTGGTTGGAATAATGTTGTAGCCAGCCGCCTATGGGAGGGACGCGTTGATGGTCATTTGCTGCGTCTAAATTGGCGGTTGTTGGAACCGCCCCAAAAGGGTTTCCGAAAGGAGTGTTGTTGCTATCTACCCCTGGACCCAAAGGAATTCCTGTCTTGGGCCCTGTCACCTGGCTTTGGATAAGGTCTCTGGTAGGAAAAGGAAGAAGATGCCTATGCGGTGTCTTGGGCATGAAATGTTTGCTTTCTGAAGGAGTTGGATCTTTTATGCTCATTCTTTTTATGTGTGGACGGAAGGACCTTTTGCTTGTCCTTCGTCTCAATCAATAGCTTGTCTAGAGAATCTCCAAAAAGCTGTCCTCCTTTGAAGGGAGCTGAGGCCATCTTCCATTTGGCCTTCATATCCACTGCGAAGCCACAGCAGGTGATGTGAAGTCACATTGGAAGCCAGCGCTTGGGAGGCAAACTTCGCTGTGTTCCAAGAAGCATCTGCAGAATATTCCACCGCAGTTATGATCTTATTGAGATCATGGCGCCACCGAGACCCCTCTGAGGGAGGTTTGAATCTCAACTGGTGCAGCCAGAACAGGATGCCCACGTAAAGAAGGACGCCGATGTGGATGCCCTGATGGCCCAAACAGCTGCCTGATGCATTTTATGACAGGCCTTTTCTGCCCTTTTGTCCTCTGCCTTGAGACCGTCCAGGAAGTCTGCCGGCAGGGCCAAATTGGAAGTCAATGAGACCACCGGGGCATCCACCTCTGGCAATTTCAAGATGTCTTCCATCTTAGCTTCTACAGAGTACAAGTTTTTATCTCCGCCACTGGGATTGGCCAGTGTACCGGGCTGCGCCCATTGGCGCTGAACTACATCCATTAATAAGTCAGGGACCGGGATCAGCTCCTGAGCAGGGGCATTCTTCTTAAAGAGGCCCTCTTTGGGATCCTAAGAGGTGGAAGGTACGACCATACCCTTAGGGATGGAACCCAACTCAGTGGAGGCTCTGGCCTTGTGTAAAATGGCTTTATACAAGGAAGGCTTGAAGAGCCCAGTGAAGGCAGGCTTATCGGGGGGAAGGTCTTTATCCTCCGATAATTCAAAATCCTCTGCAGCCTCCTCCCCCCAAACAGATTCCTCCGTGCCAACAGAGGTACCAGGAGAAGCTAGGGGCACGGTCCCTGATGTGAACTGTAGGTGGACAAGGCCTAGAGGATCTACCGGTTTCGGGCATCCTTCTGACGAATTCCCTCGGCAATGCCCTGGGAGTGGCTTGGGCAATAACCTCCTTCATCTCCGCAGACTAGGGCAGGCCTTTGACCTCTGCGGGCCTAGCTCTAGATGAGGCAAGCTGCCCCTAACAGAACCTGTGTCCTCCTCCTGGGGAAGATGCACTGGAAGGATTCCAATTCCTCCCTCATGGAAGAGCTAGGGGTGTCCGGGTATCCCAAGGAAGCATCAGGAGTGAGACCCCCTCCCCAACCAAGGATGGAGACCAACCCACCTGAGGTGGAAAAGGGTCCGCTTCCCCGTCCTGTCAGGAGAGGGAGATGTCAATGACAGCTTGCCTCTGGGCCCTTTCAAATGTTTTTTCTAAGGCCTTGTGCCTCCTGGCCTGGAGCTTTTGCGCCGAGGAACCATAGGAATCCTTCCCTGTGGTGCCCTTCCGTCCCTTCTCCCCTTTTGGTGGAGGATCTGGCCTACTGAGCTTCGAAGAGGGTTCTGGCAGGTCCCCTTGTGCCTCCAAAACTCCATCTGCCATGATGTCCTTTGAAGAAGCTGCAAAGCTGTCAGTCGCTGTTGGTACTGAGGCAAGGCTGAAGCAGTAGGATGGCACTAGGCACGAGCCAGCTGACTCCACAGCCCCTGCATATCAGCACTTTGAGCTGGAATATGACCCGGTGGTCAAAATCTCTAATGCCACCCTCCCGGTGTCTCTGGAGCTTGGTGGAGGGAGCAGATCTTGCCAGCACCCCGGACAAGGCCAAGCGCTCCCCAACGGCGATCTGCAACTGAGGAGATTGAGCGCAATAGTTCAGAGGCCCCCCGAGGCTTTCTGATGACGATAAGGCACGAAATGAATTATAAAATGGCCACCACCACCTTCTGATGCTCTCCGAAGTCAGTCAGGACTTCAGTTTCTAGCCGGCAAAAAGCGTGCAAAAAAGCACCTCCAAAATGGCCACCACGCTCATCGGGAGAAAGGGAGAGCCGCCGTGATCAACCAGAGCTTCAAACGAGCCCCCGGAGCCTCAAGGAGGGATCGGACAGCTGGGGAATGGTCAGGAAGCCTCTTAGCTCCCCTGTACTCGCCAGCAGCCGCTGGACAAGCACCTCCACCACTCCTTACCGCTGCGTGTGACCAGCCACTGTTCGGAGCCCCGACAGCCATCTCAGCAATTTAAAAGACAAACAGAAACTTTTTATTCTTTCCTCTCTATTCTAACCTATATTAAACAATCTATACAAAAATAAAAAAGGTAATCTACTGTGATCTGTTTGGAGAGTCCCAATCTATCTGCACAGAACTAAGGAGTTCCTCAAAATTAGTCCTGACTGGGATGGCTGAGTTTTTAAACTGACCTCAATGAGGCACAAGAGGCATGGTTAAAGAAAAATCTACTCAGTCCTAGGGCAGATAGACTAAATTTAACCCATGCTTAGATTCTCCAAGCAGCGCACGGGAGAATTGATGTAATTCATGTCCCTTTAATCAAGCAATGCTACTTATCAGAATCCAAGCAGCATGTCTTCTCTGTCATGATAACTGCCTTCTGGAATGATATCCCTTCAGATATCCATGTAATTCCCACTTCAGTGATATTCAGGAATTCTTAAAAATTTGGTTGCTCACACAGACCTTGATTTAAGGAACTTATAAAGTTCTATTTTGGGGAGGTACATGGAATGTGGTTGTGCATACCTTGTTTTTATTGTTTTTCTGTTTATAACAATTAACTATTAACTATTATTATTATTGCTATAGCTTTCATGCTTTTTCAACAAGATGATGGAAAACTACACTTCTTTTATAAATACTGTTGAAATTTACTAGTATTTTCAGGAGGAAAAGATATGCTGGCAAAGAACTATAAATTGTTCTTCTCTGCTCTAGCTGTTTATCTTGACTGATGCTGGAATGAAGTCTCAACTTAATTCAACTCTGGGTAATAATTCCTAGAGAGGAACATACTGTCTTCACTCTTTCTTTTTTTCATCCTCAATTATAGATTCATGTGTGCAAACAAGTGACGTGACAGGCCTGATTATTTTTTAATTATCTTTTTGTTTCTTCCCATTAAGGTTTTACCTCATTTTCTCATTTACCTTTGCTTATAATTTTAGAGATTTCTAAGAAATAGACTCCATACTAAATTATGAAGCAGTTTGTATAAGCTATCTTATTATCTGTTATAAGTTTCTTTCTTAGACTGCATTCCCCAAATGGTAATGAATGACTAAAACATTCTAGCCTTTATTAAATAAATACCTATTAGTAATTAATACTAATCCTTTGAAAATTCTGTATTGAAATATAGAGATGTCAAAAATTCTATAACATTTTATATAGATACACTGAATTTCAATTGTTACTACTACCATGTTTCCCTGAAAATAAGACCTCCCTGGATAATAAGCCCAAATGAACTTTTGAGCGCATGTGCTAAAATCAGCCCTCCCTGAAAATATTGCAACACAACAGCAGCCAACAGGTGACCACGCTTGCCGCCTCCTGCACCTCAAAAATAATAAGACCTCCCTGAAAATAAGGCCAAGTGTTTATTTCAGAGATCAAAAGAAAATAAGACCCTGTCTTATTTTCAGAGAAACAGAGTAATTTTTTTTCCAGTGTAAACAGAAATTTAGCTATGAAAATAATAAAAATAGTTTTAGCATATGCGGACATTATTCTAAGATAACAGATTTTTTTAAAAAAACGTTACAACATAGCATGGTAAAAATACATACACATGGTGATGTGTCATAAAATTTTGGGCTAGGTATTCTCATGAGTGCTTCTGAGTTCAAAAAGTGTAAAATGTCTGCTCTAGATGTGACAAACAAATGTCAGCATTAGGCATTAATGACTAAATTAATGCCTGTTTTAATAATAATACATTATTATTACAATATTGCATTTTACACTTGCTAGCTAATAATTATTGACTACCAAATAAGATTTAAATTGTGGATATTATATGCTCAGTTTAGGATGGTTCCAGTAAACAAAGTGGAACTATGCTTGATCGCTTGTAACTTGCTGTTTTATACAAAGCCAACTGTATGTTTAGTTTAGAGTTTAATGTGTTAGGTGAACCCTGGTAACTGGATTTCAACAAACAAGAATTACAATTTGTGTGAGGACAGATATATTAAGAATTTGAACAAAAATAAGTTTAATTTTGTTTCAAATATAAAATAATCTTGGAACTGTAGAGATGGAATGAACTCCTGAAACACATCCTAAGTAATGAAGGAAAAGAGGGGGGGGGAGAACTATGCTCTGGCAACAAAATGTATATTGCTTTCACCTCAGAAGGGCCCCATTTAACTTTTACACAATTTTACCTTTCTGAAGCATGCTGGGAAAAGAAAGAGTCACTTTCTCATCTTCATTCTGATAGTTGAACCCTGTGGCATGGATTTCTGGAAAAAAAGATTATAAATAGTCATAAGCATAAGATCTAAACAGTCATAAGCACTTCCTTTGATATGGAGACTGATATACATCAGGTCTAGATTAAAGTATTATGCAATAGTAGAAACATAAGAAATAATTTATAATTCACTTTAATTGAAATTAATGTTAATCTGACTTACTTCCAACAGGATCTTCCAGGGACTAAAACATGGCTACTGGACTGGATCCAGTTAATTTTGTTTATACCTTGTTTTTCTAGATAAGCTACAATATTTTATTTTCAAAAGCATATAATAAAGTAAACATAAATCTGATTTATACAGCTCACTGTTTCAAGCTAATTTATCTGATTTGGGTATACACTTGTTTGCAACAAAACACAATTAAGCAAAGTTTACTTAGTATCATAGTATATGAAAACAGTTTCATTGGTCATAGTTGCTTGTAACATTAAGTCAAATTTCAGAGAATCCTGGTGGTACTTTATGATGCTCTTGAGTCATCCCTTTCCCAACTGAAACTGCTGACATAACCAAGATCTAATGAGGAAGCAGTCTTAATAGGATAAATCTGAATTAGCAGATCTAAGTTACAAAGTCTAGTTAGCAGATCTAGTTGAAGCCACAAATTATAAGCAGTTTTCAATTTCTGTCTTATTAAATAGCAACAAGTCATTTGGCTTTTCACCTCAGTTACTTTAGCTGCCATAATGCAGGAAGAACAAATAAAAGTAATTAGACATTATACAAAAATGCATCAATAATAAACCAAAATTCTTCAGAATAAATATTAATGTGGTCATAACTCTACAGACAATGAAAATCTAACATCTAAATAAAAAACTTAGCTTTAAAGAGGAAAATTAAACTGCAGAAACATCCATTTATTTTGTACTGCTGTCAAAATTTCCAGGGTGTAATAGGCTCTGAGAAAAAGACCATAGCCAGGGAATGATCAGACAAGACCTGATCACACAAAAGGGGGTAAAGAAAACCTCTTGGAAGACAAGAGAACAAGGGAGTGTTTTCAGATTTGCACGATTCTGCTACTGTAAGCTTAAAATAAAAGTAATGTTGGTACACATTGTTTTGGTTTCCTGACTGGATGTTCTATATCTCTGTCTGTCAAATGTATATGGCCATCCATCTAATGGAAAGAGACTCTGGGAAGCATAAAACAATCCAGTAAAAGCTAAATAAATCTGCTCAGATGTATTCTCGATAGTGAGATGGGTAGCATTTAAATTTAATAAATAACAATAAATAAATAACAATCACTATTGTATAACAATTATTAAATCAATTAAAATGATAAAAACAGAGCTATAACAGAAAAAGAAACTAATAGAGGGAAGAATGATAAGCAATGGGCTATTTCATGAGTTCACTGTCTCCTAGGATCCTCAAGCCTGAAATATTCACCTCTAGGGAGAAGATACCATAAAATGGGCATCAGCAGAAAAGCCCTCTTGCCAAATGTGGTCTCCATATGGAATCCATAGCGTACCCATTCTGTGAGATTGCATGGGATGGGCAGTCCTTCAAATAATTCAGTACCATTTAGCAGAGGTGTAATGTGTGTTCTACCAGAAATACACACAACTGCTTGCCTCATTTCATTTTGCACCAGCTGAAGTTTCCAGATACTCTTCAAGGCCAGCCTTGTGTATAGGATACTGCAATAATCCAACCAAAAGTAAGAAGTAATGGGTGCAACTGGCATACAATACAAAGTTGGCCAAAGGTTCTCCTAGCCACAAATGTCATCTGCTCCTCAAGCAAGAATTGTGGGTCAAGGAAAATCTCCAGATTGTGTCTGGGGCAGTGCAACTCAGTCAGCACCAAACAGGATATAGTCCTAGATTAGAACCAGAGGACTACAAAACCCAAAGCCTCTCAATCTTGTCAGGGCTTAATTGAAGCCTATTGTTCCCCATCAAACCCTCACAGTCTCTTGATTATTCTCTACCATTTATATGCCACTCAATTCAACAAGTCTCAAAGTAACTACCAATATCAACAACAAGCAATGTAAAATAAAAACCATTATAACCAACAAAACAGGACAGTGAAATCCTGAAAAACAACTACAACTTCAATTTATAGAAGGAGGTTCTGGAAGGGTGATGCCATGCAAAACAGACAATATAGCTTTTACCAAAATGAATACATTCTTTGACTTGATAAGTTTGCTTTCCATGTTTAATGCTTAAATAACATTTCCATGGAGAAATCTATCCACATAGTCACTAAAAGTAAAAAAAAAATGAATTGATGGCACATGATTAATCAATCAAAATGATATTTCCAAGTCAATTAATTCCCTTTCTATTCTTTCTAAAGAGCTCGTAACATATATCTATATACTACTAAAACTCTCCTGTTTGTCACCTTCAGATGGGCACAATGGTGCATTACAGGGCAACAATTTTTAATCAAATATCTTAAATTGGCTAACTTAAATAATTTGTCCAAATTTTGGACCATTAGTTCTATTGTATCCACAAAGTTGTGGCCATGATTTCCAACTATTGTTCCCAGAACTCTTATCAACTGTGTGATGAAGGGGTGGGGGTAGGAGGAGTACATATCTCTACCTAGTTTTCTGCCTCCTTCTGGTCTCTGCACCCAATCAGTTGGAGGCAAGGACCAGCAAGCAAGCAGCAATTGACTGCTTTGGAACTGAGGCTGAAATTTCAAATCTCCCAATGTAGTGAGTGGTGAAGAAAAGACAAATATTTAGGGGTCACTCTAGACAGGGCCCGAACATATAAGAACCACTTTAGCAACACTAAACTGAAAGTCATTGGACAAAATAGCATCCTCAGGAAATTCCACCTGGGGAGGCAAACCTAGAGTCATTAGGTGACAACAGCTCTAGCTCTTTGCTACTCGGCAGGCCAATACACCTGCCCAGTCTAGTATAAATCAACAAATACTGGGAAAGTAGTTGTTCTGAATGAAGCTAGCAGAATTATTGCCATACATCTTAAACCTACCCTGCTAGATAAGTTCTATCACCTAGTTGGCATTGCTCCACCTGCTGTTCCTAGAGAAGTGTGTGTGTGTGTGTGTGTGTGTGTGTGTGTGTGTGTGTGTGTGTGTGTGTGTGTGTGTGTGTGGAGAGAGAGAGAGAGAGAGAGAGAGAGAGAGAGGGCAGGGGTTGACAGAAGACTTTGAAAAATTTGAAAGCAGAGTGTTTCTATGGAAAACTATAAGGAAACAACACTGGATGGAACCAACAGAAGAGCTGGCACCTGGGTCTGACAAAAGTTGAGAAGTATGAAAATCAATGAATAGACTGTGCACAGATGCAGCAAGAGCCACTCTGAAGAAGTGGAGTTATCTCTGCGTTGTGGTGACATGCAGACAACAACACATATGTAAATCTGTCTTTTGTGCCCTGATCAGTGTACACTTTAGGACCTCATGGCAACACAACAGAACACAATTAATGTTGCTAATTTCTGGCCAAGATCTGTTTAATTTGCACATATTTAAACCTTGTATTTTATACTTTAAATTTTATGTCATATAGTACTTCTTATACTGATGCATACATATAGTATTTCATATAGTAATGCTTCTGACAATACTGACCTATGGCAGTAATAACAACACTTTCAAGTGTCTTATAACCAGCATTACCATCTTGCAAGGAACCTTTCTACACAGTAGTACAGGAGTGCTAATTTACACATAAGATAAGAACCGGCAACAAATTGGATGAAGAAAGAGAAAAGGGGAGGAAGGATATGTCTTTTGCAGAATTCTATTTTTAAGCTGCATTTAAAAGTATTACCCTAGAATCTAATACGTCCATAATTAATAAAACTAGTCTATAATAAATTCTTCCTAGGTTTAAAAGATGATATTACATTTTTAAATGGCCTCCATTTAAGTATTATTGAGCATTTCAGCACTAATTATTAAAATCTCAAAAAATGCCTCCCCTAGCTGGAAGAGTAATTTTCTCATTTGACAGTCCTGTAATAAAATCATAAATTCAGTTAACAAATAAAAGAAGTTAGTTCTTATCCAGTGATAAGAACATATCCTACAATACTTGTAAGTCCCCAGACATCTTCAAGATTTAAGCTGCTAGCATCAAAAAATAACAATTTCAGACTGCTTAGTAATAAACATTCATCTTTTTCCCCTGCATGAACAAGAATTCTGAATTATGGAGGAAAACTATCATTGGTTAGTTAGTAAGCCAGTTAATTCTTGAACACTGTATTTTACAAAAATACAAAAAATACAAAACCTAGAAATTTTAAAAATATTTGTTAGATACAGGCTTTCCTGAAGAAAGAAAGTGCTAATATATGCAATAGTTCATAAGAATTAAAATTTTGGATATATGAAATCCCAGTTCCAATTCGTAATACCTTAAACTTAAAATTTAACTAGATAATAAAGGACCTCCAAACTTCAGAAAACCCAATCAATCAACAAAGTAATCTCTGTGAAGTATAGTACTTGTTTATTTAATAAATGTCTACTGCTGCTCAACTAATGCACAAAAACTTTGGTTAATTTGGTTATCAATTCTTAACCTGATCCTTAAATGGTAAAATTGTTATTAATTACGTATGATCAGCATCAGGTAATGATAGATCTTATATCAACAATTCTTGATATAAAATTACTAAGTGAATATAGCAAAATTCACATACGCCTCAACTGGAGCACAGCAAATTTTATTTTAAGCAAGCATTATATCCAATTTAATAACAATACATTTTAAAAGTCTTTGCACTATTACTTATTTTACCATCAGTAATGGTTGAGGGCAGTGGTGGGCTTCTGCTGGTTCGCACCGGATCGGGAGAACCGGATGGTGAAATTTACCGATCCGGTGAGAGGAGGTTCCACTGGTAGACCCAGAAGTTCTGGAATGCCTGCTCCATCCGTCTCCCCGTGCTCCGAAAAGCGCTGTGCATGGAGGTCCCTTACTGGTGGGTAGGCGTCCTAGAACCTGCCTGCCAGCAAAGGACTTAAACAGAATCACTTTTCTGAGCACGGGGAGACAGGCAGGAGTTTGTGCCATCTGTCTCCCCGTGCTCAGAAAAACACTGTCCAGGGAGGTCCCTTACTGGCGGGCAGGTGTCCTAGAACTGCCTGCCAGTGCCACGCAAACTTCTCCAGTCCACTGCACCCAAGCTGGTGGAGCGCCTGCAACCGCCCATCTGTCACCAGGGAGACAGCCAGTGCAGGTGAGCCATGCGGTTGCTCCAATCGCACGGGCGCTCCACCAGCTCAGGTGCAGCTGGACCGGAGAAGTTTCTCTTCTCAGAAATGTCTTCTCAGTGAAGCTGTAGCAGCCTGCCTTTTCCTTTCAGGTGGGTCCCCCCTGGAGGGAGGAGGCCAGAGGAGCATAAAGGGAATCACAGTTCCTCTGTGAATGGAGGGAGAGGGAAAAAGTTGGGATTCTCCCTGCTGCAGCCTTTAAATAGCAGAGAGAAGCCAAACTCCGCCCTCCTTCACAGAGGAGTTGCTGGTCCCTTTATGTGGATGTGTGATATTTTGCAAGGCCTGGGAAAACTCTCGTGCAGTCTCTGAACAAGAAAAATGTATTTGCATGTTAATGGGGGAAACAGGTGAGCTAATTATAATCTTAAACTATTTTTGGCTTACTATACAGATAATTTAGTGCAAAGCTGTGCACAACAGTTATTAGATTTCCATGGTTTTATCTTCCTTGGTTAGTTTTGGGGAGAGCTATGGAAAGCTAAAACAAATGCTGTGTAACAAGCATGAAACATTCCTTTTGATTCATTGGAGAATTAAAACCAAACATTATTTCAAAGGAGAGAGGTTTCATATCATGCAACTTTCATCAAAACTGTTTCACATGCCCTTAAATCTTGGGGGGGGGGGGGGAGAGAGAATAGTGAACATCTAGGAAGTAGGGTAGTAGTGGCAAATATCTTAGAATAATACTTTGATGCAACTATTATAAATTGTTCAGCAATAATTTAACTAAAAGAATTGTGCATACTATATATAAATTGTTACTTCTTAGCAGGAAGTCCAATATTTTTTTCTTTGGATTTTCCCATTTGGCTGAGTTTTTCAGTACTTCAACATACTATTCTTTTTTATTGGGGATATATTTATGAATTTATTTTTTAAGTAACAGGCCAGAACCTGTTCATATTAATAAGTAGGAAATCTGTTGGACATCAAACTTATTTTAAAAGTATCATTATGTAGAACTCTTTTTAGTAGTCTGGATTATGGAAGAATTGCAGGAAAATATTAGATAAGACAGAAATAAGCTAAAATAGGGGGTGGGGAGAATCAACTTCTTGTTTCTTGCCCATGTTTTGTTACAAACTACTCTAACTGCTGCCTGTTTTTTAGCAATAATGATTACACTGAATATGATATTAATATATAAAGCATGTAATATGGTTCCAGGATCAGAGCTAGTCTATATTTGAATGGCCTGAAGGTGTGTTAACATTCAAGGAAGCTAAAGTGCAATCTAGGAAAGGCAGTTCTTGGCCCTCTAAGTACTTGGAAAATAGACCATCTGTGAGCCATATGCAAAACCACCCTGATCGCCATATAGAAGAAAGTATGAAATAGGCTTGTATAAATCATTTGGTGGGATTTCAAAGCATTGGAAAGTTGTGGGAGTACTTTGGAACATCTGCTTCATTGATCACATCTGGAGGAGTGCTCAGAGCCCTGTAAAATAACTTGCCTAGCTTTAGTACAAATGCTAGGACTGCATGGTACTTTGGATTCTGTTCCAAACAAAGTACTGAAGAGAATACCAGACTGCAAATATAGTACCCCACCCACAACTCTTTAAAGTAGATATTTCATGAATCCAGGAAAAAGGTGCCGCTGTTTTAAAAAGTACCATGTAGATGCTGTGGGCTTTACATTCTTATATATTCAAAAACAGTGTATAACCCTGACAAACATTATTTAATGAATTTAAGTTGTTGCCACTGCTTTGAAGTTAAATTCTGGTGTATGGATGCCTCTTTCTTTTCTGTGTAATTTATACCTCTATCTTGACTGGGAAAGCTGACATCATATTGGCCACTCCCACCTGGTCACATGGCCGGCAAGCCACTCTCACAAAGCAGGCCAGACCCACCAAGTAGGTTCCAAAAAAATTTGAAACCCACCACTGGTTGAGGGTAAGTACTGCAAAATCCCATATGCTGAAAATCCCATATTTTGCCCTTGTAAGGATAGGAGTGCTAAATCACGTCCTGCATTAATGTCATATTCACTGGGTTACTCACAATGAGTTACCAATACTAGCTATTTCCAGGTTGGACAAAAGATTCTATGTGCAGGTTTTTTTAATGGATAAAGATCGCAAGATAACTTTGCTGTTGCAAAATGTATGTTTGTAGCCTGTAGAATTTATATGTTGCTGATAGGAAATAGATAAAGAACTATCACATACCCTTTATTTAACATAAATGACACCTTGTACTTTGTAATATATAATGCATTTTCTTTTATATAATGTGGGTCTATGACTTATAATAGTTTCCCTTTTTGGCTTTGCGGGCCGGCAGAGGGTAGACGGGAGGGTTCTGCACAAGTGGCGGGCAAGTGCACATATGCAGTTCCATTTGTGCGTGCAACAGGCTCATATGCCCACTGCTCATGCAAGTGGGGATGCATGTGCACAAGTGCTCACCTACCACTTCCTTGACCTGGTTCCAAACAGCTCAAGGTATAATAAAGCTTGAGTGATTGAAGGACTGACAAATTACAGGATAAAAATGGTAAATTCCTTCTTATCCCTTAAAATGGAAGAAATTGTATTTTCTTTTTATTAATAGATTTTTATCTTATTACATCATCATATATTTAAAAGGTTTATATAGTCTTATTTTTAATTTTAGGATTTTTTTTTTTTTTAGGATTTTATTGAAAATTTATATGCCGCCCTTTTCCCTGAGGGGACTCAGGGCGGCTTACAACAGTGAAGGAAAGGGAGTGCAAGACAGGACTTAAAAAGAAAAAAAATCGTGATTAAAAGAAATTGATCATAAAAACACAACATTCACTCAACATTCGGGCGGGGTGAGAGTAATCCTATCCCCAGGCCTGACGGGATAGCCAGTTCTTAAGGGCTGTGCGGAAGGCCTGGACTGTGGTGAGGGTACGGATCTCCACGGGGAGGTTGTTCCATAATGTCGGAGCAGCAACTGAGAAGGCTCTCCTCCGCGTAGTCGCCAGTCGGCACTGACTGGCGGATGGAATTCGGAGGAGGCCTACTCTGTGCGATCTGATGGGACGCAGGGAGGTAATTGGCAGGAGGCGGTCTCTCAAATAGTCAGATCCACTACCATGGAGCGCTTTATAGGTGGTAAGTAAGACCTTGAAGTGCACCCGACGATCAACAGGTAGCCAGCGCAGCTCACGGAGGATTGGTGTTATATGGGCGAACCGTGGTGCGCCCATGATCACTCGCGCGGCCGCGTTCTGGACTAGCTGAAGTCGCCGGATGCTCTTCAAGGGCAGCCCCATGTAGAGCACATTGCAGTATTCCAGCCTAGAGATCACAAGGGCTCGAGTGACTGTTGTGAGAGCCTCCCGGTTCAGGTAGGGCCGCAACTGGCGCACCAGGCGAACCTGGGCAAATGCCCCCCTGGTCACAGCCGACAAGTGGTGGTCAAAACTCAGCTGTGGATCCAGGAGGACTCCCAAGTTGCGGACCCTGTCCGAGGGGAATAAATTTTGCCCCCCCAGCCTGATTGGTGGAACGTTAGCCAAATTTTTGGGAGGAAAACACAACAGCCACTCGGTCTTTTCCGGGTTGAGTACCAGTTTGTTAGCTCTCATCCAGTCTTTAACAGCCTCAAGGCCCCGGTTCATCACGTCCACCGCTTCATTGAGTTGGCACGGGGCGGACAGATACAACTGAGTATCGTCCGCATACTGGTGGTATTTTATCCCGTGCCTTCGAATGATCTCGCCCAGCGGTTTCATGTATATGTTAAATAGCAGGGGGGACAGAACCGAACCCTGCGGCACCCCATAGGTTAGGGGCCTCGGGGACGATCTCTCCCTCCCCACCAACACCGACTGCGACCTGTCCGAGAGGTAGGAGGAGAACCACTGTAAAACAGTGCCGCCCACCCCCACCTCCCGCAGTCGTCGCAGAAGGATACCATGGTCGATGGTATCGAAAGCCGCTGAGAGGTCGAGGAGAACCAGGATGGACGCATAGCCTCCATCTCTGGCTCTCCAGAGATCATCGGTCAATGCGACCAAAGCGGTTTCAGTGCTGTAACCGGGCCTGAAGCCAGACTGGAAGGGGTCAAGGTAGTTAGCTTCCTCCAAGGTACGCTGAAGCTGTAAGGCCACCACCTTCTCAACAACCTTCCCCAGAAAGGGGAGGTTGGAGACTGGACGATAGTTGTTAAGAACTGCTGGATCCAAGGACGGTTTCTTCAGGAGGGGCCTCACCACCGCCGCCTTAAGCGCGGTGGGGAGGTGTCCCTCCCGAAGAGAGGCGGTAACAACCGCCTGGATCCAGCCTCGTGTCACCTCTCTGCTGTTGGCAGTCAGCCAGGAGGGACACGGGTCCAGTATGCAGGTGGAGGAACTCACAGCTCGCATAGCCTTGTCCACATCCCCGGAGGCAACATCCTGAAACTCAACCCAGAGATGGTCTACCAAGTTATTCCCCTGTGTCCCGGCTGGATCTGCAGGGGTGGAGTCCAGTTCCGATCGAAACCGAGCAATTTTGTCCGCCAAGAACTGACTATATTCCTCAGCCTTACCCTGCAGGGGGTTCCCCGTCTCCCTCCTATTTAGGAGGGAGCGGGTTATCCTGAACAGGGCGGCTGGGCGAGACTCGGCGGACGCTACCAAGGAGGCAATGTGTGATCTTTTGGCGGTTCTCAATGCCCAAATATACTCCTTGGTGCAAGCTGTCAACAGTGCTCGGTTCGATACGGACCTGTCGGATCTCCACCGGTGCTCTAGGCGTCTCCTCCGGCGCTTTATCTCGCGGAGCTCCTCGGTGAACCAAGGGGGTCTCCGCGAGCCGCTGACCCGGAGGGGCCGTAGTGGCGCAATTCGGTCTAGAGACTCTGATGCCGCCGAGTGCCAGGCCGCAGCAATAGTCTCCGCCGAACTGTGGGCGAGAGCATCTGGAATGACCCCAAGCTCCGTCTGGAACCTAACAGGGTCCATCAGTCGCCTGGGGCGGAACCACCTGGTCGGTTCCTCCTCCCTACGGTGGGGGTTTGGCCTCCGGAAGTCTAGCCTCAGTAGGTAGTGGTCTGACCACGACAGGGGAATGATCTCATTTCCCCTCAGACCAAGATCATAACTCCACTGCTCCGAGAGGAATACGAGGTCGAGTGTATGTCCTGCCAAGTGGGTAGGGCCTCGAATTACCTGGGTCAGGCCCATGGCTGTCATGGAGGCCATGAACTCCTGCGCTCCATCAGAGTGTTCACCGAGCGAAGGCAAATTGAAGTCCCCCAGGACCATTAGTCTAGGGAACTCAATTGCTAGCTCGGCTATTGACTCGAGGAGCGCAGGGAGGGCCGCTGCAACGCAGTTGGGAGGCAGGTACGTTAGCAGCAAACCCGCTTGACCCTTGAGGTCCAACTTCACTAGCAGGGACTCACACCCGACAAGCTCCGGAGCAGGGATCCTACGAGGAGCTAAAGACTCCCGGACTACAATAGCCACACCGCCACCCCTTCCCTGGGCTCTCGGCTGATGAAGCACCTGAAACCCGTCTGGGCACAGCTCTACGAGGGGGACTCCTCCCTCCGTGCCCAGCCATGTTTCAGTAATACATGCCAGGTCTGCCCCCTCGTCTACAATCAAGTCCCGGACGAGGGGAGCCTTATGGATAACAGACCTGGCATTTAGCGACAGCAGCCTGAGACCAGGGTCCTGATCGCTCACGCCATCTGACCTTGGAGTGGGACTCATAGGGCCGGAAGGAGGGATCTCTGCAATATAGCGAACCCTCCTTCCCCTATAATGGCCAGCCCTAAAGTCCCCGCCATAATGGCCAGCCCTAAAGTCCCCCGCCAATATCTACAATGCAGCAAAATGTAGTTGGCATTCAAAATGTAGCTGAAAACACTTTCTACAAATTAAAACTATTATCAGAGTAATATTATGTCTGATGATTAAAAATGCAGAAACTGCATTTATATCCCATCCTACCTTCATCTCCTTCTGGTGCATATGAAGCTGTAATAATATCAATGTCAGCACAATTCATCACTATCTGATTGGTCGCCTGCTTCACCTACAAGAGAAAAATTTATCTCTATTACTTTTAATGTTATATATACTGCAAACAAAAGGTCAACAATAATTTGGAAAACAGCTGAACCTTTCTTAGTGCCTTTAATACAATGGGAAAGCTCAAAATTAATATTACTGTATTTTTCGTTTATAATACAGTAATAATTACATATATCCTACTAGAAGAATACAACTGAGACTGCAAATGCTGCAATATCAGAATAAGCAGTTGGCCATGTAACTATCTTACTTAACACATCTAACACAGCAAACGTACTCTCATGTTATCTTACAGCAGATACAAGCAGGGCAAAATGGCCAATTTTTGTTTGACTGGGTCTACATTCTTTTCTTTTAGACTCACAAGGGCTACCCTGGGAACTGCAATAACATTACAAAAGCAAATGAAACATGTTTCACTCTTTTGTTTTGGGAAAGTTGAGGGACTATATTAACTCAAAATAAACATATTAATTCCTCAAGTGTCTGGAGGCTTATTTCACTTCTTAAATTCTTACTGAAAATCAGCAATTTGCCACCAAATGTCAATGGTATAAATTCAAGTACTTCTTGGGCATCAACAAAGCTGCACCACAGAAGAAGAAGAAGAAAGAATTTTGAGGAATATTCAGTGTAATTTAAATAGGGAACAATAATTGAAGCAAAATTTCAGTCATTTCCTTTATTGAATTTCTTGCATATTATTAATATATCAAAGCAAATTAATCTACCCCCTTTCTTGTCCACATGTGCCTTTTTCTATCCATGCCAACAATCCTGCACATTATTTACTAAATTTTATTTAATACAAAATAAAGTACACATACATATACAGGGGGCATATCTATGACAGTCAGAAAAACAGAAAGTGTCATCAGCTACCATTACAATTAACAGATGAAAATTCATGGAAATGGGTTGAATTTCAAAGGACAAATCTATTCAACATGCACATTATAATCCTGGGGTCACATGTGTGAGTATTTGATCCAACAAACAGAAATAAATGGAAACTCAGATACTTTAACTGCCCAGGGATATTATGCCTGGAAAGCTAACATTCAATAATATCCAGTACATGCTTTCATGCTACTTTGCTTAATTGTGAAATATTTAAGCAAATGCACAAAAACAGTAAAACACATTACTAACTGTGATTATCTTTCACTGAATTTTTCACAAATTTCATATTTTTTTTGTTAGATCAAGCAATTTCTTATTTGGGTGCCTTTAAGAACTTTTTGACAGATACTATCAGGGCTCAGTAATTTGCTAGAGTAATCTCTCAAGATATTCTACAGCAGGTATGTCCACAGGTCACATGAAGTTCTGTATAGCTAATAAGGCTGCCCCACAAGATTGTAAAGGTGTAATATTATTATGTAATTTTATATACATTAACAATACTATATGTTTTATATGTGGCCTAAGACAATTCCTCATCATTCAATGCATTTTGGTCCAGGCAAGCAAAAAAGTTGAACAAAAATGTTCTATATAATATCTTCTAATATATGTTCCCCCACTTGGATCCCCCACTGGGGCTCCAAGCCAATTGGCAGTGCCTTTAGGGCCCTTACAAAAAGGCAGTCGGATTGGGGGCAATTTCACATCAGGGGGCAAGATGTTCCAGAGGGCAGAAGCAAAAGCAGGGAAGGTCCTTCTCCTGGACCCCGCCAGTTGGAATAGCAATAGCAATAGCAGTTAGACTTATATACCGCTTCATAGGGCTTTCAGCTCTTTCTAAGCGGTTTACAGAGTCAGCATATCGCCCCCGCAGTCTGGGTCTTCATTTCACCCACCTTGGAAGGATGGAAGGCTGAGTCAACCTTGATCCGGTAAGTTAGAACCACTGAACTGCAGATAACAGTCAGTTGAAGTGGCCTGCAGTACTGCACCCTAACCACTGTGCCACCTCGGCTCCTGCAACATACTTCCTCTGCTGGCACAAGTGGTATGAGCCAATCCCAGTGGGAAGAGATGGTCTCTCGAGTAACCTACACCCATTCCATGAAGTGCTTTAAAGGTGATCACCAACACCTTGAATTGCACCCAGAAACAGATTGGTAACCAATGTAGCTCATGGAACAGTAGTGTTACAAGAATCATTCTTCGGAGGCCCAAAACTGCCCGTACTGCCACACTCTGTACCAGCGGTAGCTTCTGAATGCTCTTTAAGGGTAGCCCACTGTAGAGCATATTACAAAAGTCCAGCCACGAGAGGACTAGGGACTGAACAAACTGAGCACAGGGAATCCTGATCTAGGAAAGGCCACAACTCCTAGCTAAGACTGCCATATCTTCCTCGAATTGGAGTCACAAATCCATTATACTACACTCAATCTTCACTTAGCAATAAGTTCTGTTCCAACAATAAAGTTGTAAACCAAAATTACTGTTAAATAAGTGTGTGTGTGTGTGTGTGTGTGTGTGTGTGTGAGAGAGAGAGAGAGAGAGAGAGAGAGAGAATGAATGAATTACTCTCACTCTATTGCGATTCTCGGGCATACAAAATTTAATTGGAAAATAATTTTTTAATTACCATATTTTTGAATGATCATTAATACAAAATATTGATATGCCTCCTGAGTAATCAATACTTCCACTTTTCCCCAGGCCGATGAGGCTGACAGGCTGCAGCTAGCCGACGAAGGCCCTCCAGGTAGCATCGTATATCCGGGTCGTGGAGGAACGCCGAGATTCTTTGATGGTACAGATCACCTTGGTTGAAAGGCTGCCTCTACTCAGGAGATCCCTTTCAAGTGCCAGACGTCTAGTTGAAGCCACTAGGGTTCCAGATGTTGAAGGCTCCCTGGCTGAGAGATCTCCTGTGGAGGAATCCACCAAGGGGGCTCGACGGAAAGACTCACCAGGTCCGTGAACCAGGTTCTCCTGGGCCAAAACATCGCCACCAGCAGGACCTCTGCTGCCTCCGACAGGATCTTCCTGATAACCCTGGGAAGAAGGGGTAACGGCGGGGATGTGTAGAGCAGGCCCCTCGGCCAAGGGGAGTGTAGAGCATTGACGCCTTCCGCATGCGGGTCGTGGAACCTCGTGAAGAACCTGGGGAGATGCGAATTGGCCGCAGTGGCGAACAGGTCTACCTGCGGGCACCCGAACCTCTGGGACAATCGCTGGACCAGATGAGGATGCAGGCGCCACTCCAAGTGGTCGACGGTGGCCCTGCTCAACCAGTCCGCCTGGGTGTTGGTCATGCCGAAAATGTGTTCCGCTTGAACGGAGAGGAGATGCTTCTCCGCCCACCAACCCAGTAAGTCGGCCTCCAACATCAACGATCTGGAGCGTGTGCCTCCCTGGCGTTTTATATGCGCCTTCGTCGCGACATTGTCTGTCAAGACTCTCACGTGACGTCCCGGATGCCATTGCATCTGTCAAGACTCTCACGTGATGTCCCCGGATGGCCCTGCTTCACTTCCTCTGGAAGTGAAGCAGGGCCAGCCTGACTGCCCTCAGCTCCAGCCAATTGATGCTGTGAGCGGCCTCGGTTGGGGACCACCTGCCCTGAGCCAGCTGGTTCTGGAAATTGCCCCCCCAACAGAACAGGCTGGCATCCGTCGTGATGGTGAGATGTGGCGGCTCCTTGAACGAGGATCCCTTCGACAGAGCCGGAGACATCCACCACTTGAGCGACCAATATACCTCTGCAGAGACTGGAACAAGCCTCGTCAAACTGCTCTCATTGGCCCTCTGGTAAGGGAGCAGGAGCCACTGAAGAGGCCGGGAATGAAGTCTCGCCCAAGGAACGATGGACAGGCACGAAATCATCTTGCCAAGGAGCTGCGAAAACTGAACAACCCTGGCCTGCGGAAGCTGCTACACTTGTGCGCCCTTCTCCCTGAGGCTCGCCACACGCTCCGGTGACAGGAAGACTTGGCAGGCGATGGTGTCGATGACTGCACCTAGATGTAGCCTGGTCATCAGCTGCTGATGACTCTTTTCCGTGTTTATGGAAAATCCGTGAGCTTGAAGCACCTGGATGGTGTGTCTTAGAACCAGAAGCGCCTGTTGGGCCGATGATGATTGAATGAGGACATTGTCCAGGTAGCAGTGTAGTCTTACTGGACAGGATCTGAGGAAGGCCGCCATAGCCGTGAGTATCTTTGTAAACGTCCTGGGCGCCAAGGACAGGCCGAACAGCAGGGTTCGATACTGGTAATGGCAGTTGTTGTAAGCAAATCTGAGGTATTGATGGTGGGCTTTGCAAATAGGAACGTGGTGGTAGGCCTCTTTGAGATCTATGGAGGTCAAGATGTCTCCCGGCCTGATGCATCCCAGAATGGACTGCAGGGACTGCACCTTGAACCTCCGGTAAGTGATGTGATCATTTAGCCTTTTTAGATCCAAGATTCCCCTCCGCCCTCCTGAATTCTTGGGAACCAGGAACAGGATTGAGTAGAACCCTGTTCCCTCCTGGCCTGGTGGAACTGGCTCTATGGCCCTGATTTCCCTGAAATGCCTGATCTCCTGTTCCATTTTACTGGGCACGACGGAACTGGGCACCTGATAAAGTGGCGGGGGGGAAGGGAGAGGAATTCCAGGGTGAGTCCTAGTCTGATTGTTTGCAGGACCCACTGATCCGACGTGGTCTGCTCCCACTGGACGCTGTACAATTGAAAGCGTCCCCCTATGGGAGCTGAGCTGTGATAGTCATTTGTATCTCCTGAAGGGACGGGAACCAGACCCCCCCCGAAAGGGACGTTTGGAGTAGTGCTGCTGCCGACCCCTGTCACAAAAGGATTGGCGGTCCTGGGACCGGTCCGCCTGCTGGGACTATGGATGATGGGGTGGAGCAGAGCTAGTAGACGGTTCCGCATTCTGAAAGGGCTGCCTCCAGTAGGAGTAGGGGCCCTTCCTGTCAGACCTCTTAGTGACAGATGGCATCACCCTCTTCTTGCCCTTGTTCTCTACTAGGACCAGGTCTAGAACCTCCCCGAAAAGCTTGTCCCATTTAAAGGTGGCAGAGACCAGATTCAATTTGGAGTGCATGTCCACGTTCCAGTGCCAAAGCCACAAGAGGCACTGGTAACAACATTGGATGCCAGAGCCCGCGAAGCAAACTTGGCCGCGCTCAGGGTGGCATTGGCAGTATACTCTGTGGCCACCATGATCTTATTAATATCCTGCCAAAACTTAGTATCCCTGGCCAGAATCATAGTTAACAATTGCCTCAACCAGAGGAGGGCAGCCCTGGAGAGAAGGGAAGCTGAAGCTGAAGTCTTAATTGCCCAAGCGGTCACCTGGTGTGCTTTATGACAGGCAGTCTCAGATTTCTTATCCTCTGCCTTGAGACCTTTCAATAAATCAGGTGGGAGGATGGAAGTCGAGGTAAGGGCCACCACAGGAGGATCGATAGGAGGGAGCTTAAGCAAGTCCTCCAGACTGGCATCCACTGTATACAACTTCTTATCATTGCTACTGGGGGTAGCCATGGTGGCAGGCTGTACCCATTGCTTCTGAACCATATTAAGAAATAGCTTGGGGATAGGTACTATCACCTGGGCCAAAACAGGCTCCTCAAAGAGGTCCCCGGAAAGATCATCCAGTTCACTGGGCACGTGAACTGGGGACTTGGACCCCATACGGGTCGCTATCTTAGCCTTATCCAAAATGGTTTTGAAATTGGCCAGTTTAAAGAGGCCAGAAAGAGAAGGCTTCTCAGAGGTACCACCCTCGTCCCCGGAGAACTCAGCCTCCTGTCTGGGTAAGAGATCCCCCCTCCTCCCATTCTGAATCATCAGAAGCCATGGAAGAATGGGGAGTGAGGCTCTTGTGAGACTGAAGCCGCCCTGGGAACCATAGGGGGCTGCAGATGTCGGGTCTTGCGAGTGCGTTTACCCCTCTGCTGCATGCCTGCCTCAATACCTTGAGAAATGGCCCTGTTAATGACTTCCTCCATTTCCGCTGAGAGATCGGGTCCCTGATCTTCAACAGGGTGTACCCTGGGGTCTGGTCTGGGGTGCAGATCCTGAGGTGCTACGGGCCCTAAAACTGACCCCTCCTCCAGGTCCGACGGGCATGCAAACAGGTCGGCCTGGTCTATCAGACACATCTGGGGAAACTCCCATGGTCAAGGAAGCCGCGTGGGAAAATTCCTGGTCTTCCACATCACTATCGGAAATAGAATGGGTTTGAGCAGGGGGAACTCCCAAGGAGGGGTCCTCAGGAGACACCAGTTGAGAGGCTTGGGTCTGCTGTTGGACCTTGGAGAAGTGTTTTTCAAGGGCTTTCTGGCAGCGCAAGGCATCCTTATCAGACCCCGAACCCTGTTTAGGTCCAGGCCTGGAATAGGGCTTGGAACCCCTGATGGCCTCCCTGGCAGCCACGACTGCCTGCCTAGAAAAGGCCTTGGAGGAGACCCTTGATTGGCCAGGCTCCTCTGGAATCTGATCTGCCATGGCACTGAACTCAATCCAATAGATAAGGGGCAATTCCACTCACCACAACAGCCCACCGTCGACCAGAGTGCTCACTGTAGAGACACAGAAGGCGAAGGATCAAAGGCAATTTGAGGATTAAGCGCAAGCAATCTCAGCTCCCAACGCCCGCAGGAATAACAATTTGTGACCCAGGGGGCCTCAAAGCTCCGCCGCTGCTAATGAAAGGCTTTGGAGATAAATTGCCAGCCAAGCCGGACAACAATAGCTCCGAGCAGCTCCCGCAATGAGTCAGGCTTCAGGCAGCTGCAGCATGTGCGAGGAATCGAAAGCGAAACTGGCAGAACAGGAGAAAATGGCGGGTGGGTCCTTTGCCCGCCGCACCTGCGCTTTAACTAGCCGGCTGAGTAAGTTAACGCTCGGAGAAACCGCGCCGAACGCCGGCTTCAAAAAGCACAGACAACGGCCCCCGGAGCTTTCCACGGGGATCTCACTGCAGCAGGGTTGCTGCGGCAGCGCTGATGTCGGCACTCCGACCCACACGCCCCCCCCAACAGCTGCCTGTGTTCCCCTGCGGTGCCTAAGGGATCCAGGACACCGGGAGGACTGGAAGGGAGAGAAGGCCAATTTATTTAAGGAAAACTTTTGCTCTCCAAGCCTGCTCTAAACCAACAAATTAAATCCACTTACTGAGAAGAGAGAGTCCAAGCAAGTAACAGAAATGAAGAGAAACTCTAAGCGCGTCCACTGGGCTAGCTGAATTGAAAAAAACTGAAGATAATCAGCACCAGAGGCATGGCTTAAAGTTTCAATTCAGTTCTGGGCAGTTTGGCTGTATTTAACCTTTGCTTGGACTCTCCTGAGCAGCGCCCTGGAAAATAATAGAATTTCAAATGTTTTGGGCCACCAAACCTGTTTCTTTAAAAAAAAATCTTCGAACCTGTTTTTTCCCAAAAAATATATAGGAATACCTGATCAAAAGGTGGGGTTTCTGAATGCCAACTTAGGAACTAAGGGAAACAATAAAAAATTCTTCAGAAGACAGCAAGGGAACAAACTAAGACAGTGACAGCTAACCTTTTCAATACGAAGTGCCAAAACTGGAGCATGCGCACACATATGCGGCACGTGCCGGAGCGCCGGAAACCAGAAGAGAGCAGCTGGCTGGTACGCATGCACGTGATGAAACTCAAAGAGCAGCTGGTGATGGTGCACATGCCCACAGAGAGGGCTCTATGGGCCACCTCTGGCACACATGCCATAGGTTCGGCATCATGGGACTAAGTCTTACTTCTTTGTGGAAGAGAGGTTTTTTTCCCCCTTAATCCTTTGTGGAATGGGCGTTGGTTACTTACCTGATACGCCCTTTCTTGGGACGGTGGAGACACCATCCAGGCATGGGACATACCAATCTGTCCCATTGGGAGGGAGTTAAATAGAGTTTAAGAAGCTTAAGTAGAGACCACTTGCTGCAACATGCGCCGGCCGAATGAAGCATTAACTGAGGCATATCTTTCGAGCCTGTAGTGGCGGATGAACAGAGATATAGTAGTCCATATGGCCGCCCAGCAGATTTCCTCTAATGAAGTTTGAGATGACCAAGCAGCAGAAGTGGCTGTGCTATGGGTGGAGTGCGCCGTGATATTGGACGGAGCAGGCAGAGAGAGTTGAGTAGGCTCTAGAAATAGTAGCTTGTACCCAAGCACCAATGTCAGAAGAGGAGGCCTTGGAACCTTTCTTACCTCCTGGCTGGAATTTCACGAACAGAGCCTCAGAGTGTCTGAAAACAGCAGTTCTTTTATAATAAGCACACAGAGTGCGTTGCACATCAAGGTAATGCCACTTACATTCCAATCGGTGAGATAGTTGAGGGCAAAAGTCGGGAAGCACCAGTTCCTGGGCTCTGTGGAATACACAATTTACCTCAGGTACAAAGGCTGGATCAAGGCGAAGAATGACCTTATCTGGATGAAAGATGCATAAAACTTGTCTGATGGACAATGCCGCCAACTTGGAAATACGCCTCGCCGAGGTTACGGCTACAAGAAAAACCACTTTTAAAGTTAAGTCATATAAGGATGAAGAATGTAAAGGCTCAAATGGAGTCTGAGTTAGAGCGTCCAGGACTTTAGAGACATCCCAAGTCGGGAACCTATGTATTGTGGGTGGTTTGATGTTTGTGGCACCTCTCAAAAAGTGACGGATAAGCGGGTCATGAGAGATGGAATGAATGGAACCCAGTGACAGGACAGAGGACAGGGCCGCAACCTGGCGACAGAGGGTGTTTGGAGAGAGTCCTAGATCTAGCCCTCGTTGTACAAACTGGAGAATATTAGGGATAGAAGCCTGTAAGGAAGCAATGTCCTTTCCATGACACCAAACAGAGAACTGTGTCCAAGTGGCATCATAAATGCGGTTAGTGGAGGAGTGCCTGGAGGCTTGAATTGTGTGAATAACTTCCGTGGAGAGATTGGCGGTCCTAAGAGCCTCCCACTCAATCTCCAGGCGGTTAGTTGTAACCAGGGAAGGTCGAGATGTTGAAGCGACCCATGAAGGAGCAGAGAGGGAAACTGGGGAAGTTGTCATGGATGAGCTACCGACAGATTCAGGAGGTCAGCAAACCAGGATCTGCGGGGCCAGTGAGGAGCGATCAGGATCAGTTCCACCTCCTCCATCAGTAGTTTCCGTATCACCCGTTGTATGAGGGGTGTCGGGGGAAAGGCATACAGAAGGCCTGGAAGCCCCCTGCACCTCAGAGCATCAACGCCCTCCACCCCTGGTGGCGCATAGCGCGCAAAATACTTTGGTAGTTGATTTTTGCTCTGGGAAGAGGTAGAGAACCGGAAGGCCGTACCTGACCATCAATTGTCGAAAGATTTGCCGATGAAGGTCCACTCTGCTGGGTCGATGTGCATGCGGCTGAGATAGTCTGCCTGAGAATTCTGGACCCCTGAGATGTGTTCAACCAGGATAGACAATAAGTGGTTCTCCGCCCAGGAGCCCAGTTGGAAAGACAAAGTCATAAGATGTCGGGATCTTGTCCCCTCTGCCGGTTTATGTGCGCTTTGTTGGTGATATTGTCCGTAAGGACAAGCACGTGCGCATTGGCCACGAGATGTTCGAATTGAAGACCCAGAAAAACAGCTTTTAGCTCCAACCAGTTGATACTGTTCCTTTGGTCAGAGCGTGACCAAAGACCTTCTGCTGTGTGCAAAGACTCGTATCCGTAGTTAGAGTGATGCGTGGGGAATCACGAAATAGAGAACCCTGTTCCAAGGCAGGGGAGAGCCACCAGCGGAGGGACTGGCTTACCTCTGAGGTGAGACGAACTGTGTGCATCGAACAACTGCAGTCTGCCTTCTGATATGGTAGCAGAAACCACAGGAGGTGGCAACTGTGGAACTGGCCCACAGAACAATGTTGAAGGTGGACACCATTTTTCCCAGAAGTTGTGACAGGTGGATGAGAGGAATCTTCAGACAGCCTCTGATGGATGAAACTAGATCGCAAATGCTCACCTGCCGTTCTGGTGATAAGACAACTTGCTCCAGGAAGATGTCTATCACTGCCCCTAAATATGTGAGGCAAGTCGTGGGCTTTTCCAAGTTGACCAGGAATCCATGTTCTTCCAGGGTCTGAAGAGTGATCTGGACATCTCTGAGTGCTTTGTGCGGGGACCTGGACAGCAACAAAATATCATCAAGATAACAGAGAATTCTGACCGGCATAGTTCTAAGATGGGCAGCCAGTGCAGCAAAGATTTTGGTGAAGACCTTTGGGGCAGAGGACAAGACAAATGGGAGGGCACGGTATTGAAAATGATTCCCCGCATAGGAGAAACAGAGGAATTTCCTGTGATCTGGGAGAATAGGAATATGGAGGTGTGCCTCTGTGAGATCCACCAAGGAGAGGAGGTCATTATGCCAAATGCTCTCCAAGATGGATAGAAGAGAGTGCATTTTAAACTTCCTGTAAACTATAAATTTGTTTAGAAATTTGAGATTGAGGATTGCCCTCCAACCCCCCAAAAACATAGGCACTATAAAGAGACAGTAATAAAACCCCTGGTCATGCAGGGCAGGGGGCACCTCCTCAATGGCTGAGTCTGGAGGAGATGGCCAATTGTGAGTTCAACCAGATGTCTTTTGGTAATGTCCCTAGAAACAGGACATAGTACGAAAGTCTGCGGGGGACTGGAGAGAAACTCCAGAGCAAGGCCAAATTGGATGATACGCCTGATCCAGGCCTCGTTGGTGATGTTGTCCCAACGATCGGCGAAAGCTGAAAGATGGCCCCCAATTGGGAGATCCCTGATAGAATTACTTCTGCTTTCAGAAGGAACAGTTGGAGCCGCTCCTGAAGGGCTTCCTGTAGGAGAAACGCTGGGAATTTCTGTTGGATCTGTCCTGAGAGGGAGGGCCTGTCTCGGGGGACCCTGACGTTGAGGACAGGGGTAGGCAAATCTCCCATCTGTCTCTTGAAAGGACAACCTATGGAAAAAAGAAAAGGGTTTAGAATCTGTTTTGCAGCTGGGGGAAAGAAGTACTTTTCACTTGTCCTTGGACTCTACTGAGAGGTTCCACAGGCGGACCAAAGAGCAGACCAGGAGAAAAAGGAGAAGAAGACAAACACCACTTTGCTCTGGCCTCCACTTGCCATTGCTTCAACCATAAAAGACGTCTTGTTGTGACTGATGAAGACTAACCCTAACCCTAACCCTACTTGGATGAGAAATGAGCTGCATCCAGAGAGGTATCCGCAGCGTATTCCATTGCCGCTTTGAGCTTGTTGATGTCCTGATGAGAACGGGAATCAGCAGGAGGAATTCTGTCCTGCATCTGCTTCATCCAACGGAGGGCTGCCCTTTTGAAAAAAGAAGAAGAGGCGGCCCAGACTGCACATGCAGTGGACTGATGACCCTTAACTAATGACTGTTCAAAGCATCTGTCCTCAGGATGGAGAGCGTCCTCTGGAGCACTAGAAGCTGCATTAGGCAATGAAAGAGAAACCACAGGCAGGTCGTTAGAAGGAACTTCCAACAGCTTAAGAGAGCTCAGGGCTGACATTGTACAATTGTTTGTTTAGTGTAGAAGGGAGAGGTCCCGCCCCCGGAGATGCCCACTGATTTTGAATTACTTCCAAGAACAGCTTGGGGAAGGAACCACATCCTTTTCAATAGGAGACCTTGAAAATAGTGGTTCTATGGTGTCAGACTTGTCAATCTCAGCAGATGAGGATGGTTTCGAGGCCGGAATACCAGAAACCTTTTTTGGCCTTGAACAAGAGGGAGCGAAACAAGGCAGGTTTGAATAGGCCCATTAAAACCGAAGGAGCCAGAGTCAAGTTCTCATCATCCGAAAGATCAAAGTCCCAGGTTTCTTGTTCCTCGGGGACAGCAGCAGAAGGCTGAGAAGTACTTCCAGAAGCCTCCCCTTGAGAACAGGAAGAGCAGCCCTTGTTTGATTTATTAGAAGTAGAACACTGAGGGGTGGCAGTAGCAGGACCCTGATGTTGAAGGTCTGCAGCAATGCCTCGTTCAATGGCAGCTGCTATGTTGTCAGCCATGTCATTAGGATTGACAGCAATGGTTCTGGAAGGAGAACCCACATCTATGTCCAGGGTGACACTACCATCCCCTTCGGAATCATACTCCCCTTGAAACCCAATCCCATCCTCAGGGTTTAAGGGAGAAGCAGGAGTAGAAATATCCCCATCAGTATCAGTAGAGAGATCTTCAGTAGGATTGATCATTGTTTGAGGAGAAACCTGTGGGGCAGAGACAGGAGCAGTGCAATGCTTGGTCTTAGAAGTGGCCTTTCGTGGATCAAAACCTGAGGCCTTGTCATGGGCGGAACCAGGGGTAGCTACGCTTGGGGCCTCCTGAGGTGGAAATATCTTAGGAACCTTAGCAGGCTTGGCTGCATATGGCTGAGTATCAGTGGTTCTCTTTTTGCTCCTGGGCTCAGAGGGGACTGGAGGAGAAATAATGACCGGAGAAGGTGGATTATCTCCCTGTGTGGTCTCGTTGGTTGACATTACTCATAGTTGAGGAGAGCGCCTAAAATGACCA
Source organism: Thamnophis sirtalis (assembly GCF_051295495.1). NCBI lineage: Eukaryota > Metazoa > Chordata > Lepidosauria > Squamata > Natricidae > Thamnophis > Thamnophis sirtalis. The sequence goes on along the minus strand of NW_028261384.1, from coordinate 99,674,191 downwards.
CTGCAGGCTTCCCGCCCAAACAAAATGGCCACCTGAGTAGTTAGGGCCCTGAGGGAGGGCTGAGGTAGCGAACTGACAAGGCAGCTAAACGCTAAATAGAATTTGCCGCCTGGCAGATGCTCTGGATTCAGAGAATAAATATCTAAGCCGAAAAAGCATTTTGAGGCTGAAAGGAGAAACGCTGCTGGGGCGGCAAGGAAGAGCAGCAGCGTGCAATGTGCCCTGTGCTCAAGTGGCTTTGAGCTGGCTGCCATGTTGTGAAGAGTCTTCAGGTGGTGAGATCAAGAGGATCGCAAATTCTCCTGGTGGTGCGACTGCCACGAGTGGCTTTTTGGGCGGCGCAGCAGCAGCAATCAGCTAATTAGCAGAGTCTGAGGTAAAACATCGTAGGCTAGCCGCAAGCATTCTTCAAGACGACTGGAGCCAAGCAAGAACGAGGCAAGAGCCCTCAGAAGGCTATGAAGGCTTCAAATGAAAGAAAACCAGAGCCAATTGAGTTAATTTTGAAAGAAAGCTAATTAGAAAAAAATTGGAAGGTGTTAGCTAAAATGTAGTTTAAAATTGAATTATTTAGTAAGGAGAAATACACAGACACAGCTAATACACAGACACAGCTAAATAGGAGGGAGACGGGGGACTTCCTACAGGGTAAGGCTGAGGAGTATGTCCAGTTCTTGGCGGACAAAGTTGCCCGGTTTCGAGCGGACCTGGACTCCACCCCAGTAGATCCAGCCGAGACACAAGGAGAAGACTTGGCAAACCATCTCTGGGTTGAGTTTCAGGAAGTTGCCTCTGGGGATGTGGACAAGGCTATGCGAGCTGTGAGTGCCTCCACCTGCATACTGGACCCGTGTCCCTCCTGGCTGGTTGCCAACAGCAGTGAGGTGGCACGAGGCTGGATCCAGGCGGTTGTTACCGCCTCTCTTCGGGAGGGGTACTTTCCCACCGCGCTCAAGACAGCGGTGGTAAGACCCCTCCTGAAGAAACTGTCCTTGGATCCAGCTGTCCTTAATAACTATCATCCAGTCTCCAACCTCCCCTTTGTAGGGAAGGTTGTTGAGAAGGTGGTGGCTCTCCAGCTTCAGCGTACCTTGGAGGAAGCTAACTATCTTGACCCCTTCCAGTCTGGCTTCAGACCCGGTTACAGCACAGAAACCGCTTTGGTCGCATTGACCGATGATCTCTGGAGAGCTAGGGATGGAGGCCATGCTTCCATCCTAGTTCTCCTGGACCTCTCAGCGGCTTTCGATACCATCGACCATGGTATCCTTCTGCGACGACTGCGGGAGATAGGGGTGGGCGGCACTGTTTTGCAGTGGTTCTCCTCCTATCTCTCGGACAGGTCGCAGTCGGTGTTGGTGGGGGGGCAGAGATCGTCCCTGAGGCCCCTAACTTATGGGGTGCCGCAGGGGTCGGTCCTATCCCCCCTACTATTTAACATTTACATGAAACCGCTGGGCGAGATCATCCGAAGGCACGGGATAAAATACCACCAATATGCGGACGATACACAGTTGTATCTGTCCGCCCCGTGCCAACTCAATGAAGCGGTGGACGTGATGAACCGGGGTCTAGAAGCCGTTAAAGACTGGATGAGAGCAAACAAGCTGATACTCAACCCAGACAAGACCGAGTGGCTGTTGTGTTTCCCTCCCAAAAATTTGACCAACATACCATCACTCAGGCTGGGGGGACAAAACTTACACCCCTCAGAAAGGGCCCGCAACTTGGGAGTCCTCCTGGACCCACAGCTGACTTTTGACCACCATCTCTCAGCTGTGACCAGGGGGGCATTTGCCCAGGTTCGCCTGGTGCGCCAGTTGCGGCCCTACCTGAATCGGGAGGCCCTCACAACAGTCACTCGAGCCCTTGTGATCTCCAGGCTAGAATACTGTAATGTGCTCTACATGGGGCTGCCCTTGAAGAGCATCCGGAGACTTCAGCTAGTCCAGAATGCGGCCGCGCGAGTGATCGTGGGCGCACCATGGTTCGCCCACATAACACCGATCCTCCGTGAGCTGCACTGGCTACCTGTCGATCTCCGGGTGCACTTCAAGGTTCTACTCACCACCTATAAAGCGCTCCATGGTAGTGGATCTGGCTATTTGAGAGACCGCCTTCTGCCAATTACCTCCCTGCGTCCCATCAGATCGCATAGAGTTGGCCTCCTCCGTATTCCATCCGCCAGTCAGTGCCGACTGGCGACTACTCGGAGGAGAGCCTTCTCTGTTGCAGCTCCGACACTATGGAACAATCTCCCCGTGGAGATTCGTACCCTCACCACCGTCCAGGCCTTCCGCACAGCCCTCAAGAACTGGCTAGCCCGTCAGGCCTGGGGATAAGTTTACTTTTGCCCCTCCCGAATGCTGAGTGAATGTTGAGTTTTACTGTTTAATTTACTTTTGTGCACATTTCTTTTTGTATTGTCCTACACTCCCTTTCCTTTTTGATTGTAAGCCGCCCTGAGTCCCCTCAGGGAAAAGGGCGGCCTATAAATGTCTAATAAATACCTAAAAAAAAAAAAATCGAAGGATCGACTGAGTCTAAGCTGGGTGGGAGGAGTCTCGTGGGCATGTCTTTAATGCTTGTAGACCCAGTTGGATTGGATCCTGACAGAATCATACCCATGCCTGGATGATGTTTTCACCTACTAGGAGAAAGATTTATTCCCCCCTAGACCTTTGCAGACCATCAAGGGGTATGTTTTGTTTTTTGCCTAACCCTAACCCACAAAACTCAATTTAAGTCCTAAAGCAACTCTATAGTTCCAGATAACTCATTTGAAAACGTCCTCCCTAAACCATTTTTTTCCAGACCAAATTCAAAGTACTGGTTATGATCACTGAAGCTCTTTCCACATACAACTTCATTCATAAAGCATTCTTCACAATATTTCTGATTCTTGTGGACAGAAACCTAGTAAAAAAAGACAAATTCCCAAAAAGGGAAAAAGTCAATTAGATGAGTATTTTATCCCATGCATTGCCCAGTAGAACTTAACTGTCAAAGTCAGTCAAAGATATAAACTGCTATGATGTAATTGTATTTATTCACACAAAGATAAAATATATCTGCATTCTGACTCAAGAACATAAAATCAAAAACAGTTTTGTCAAATTACTTTTGAGAGTGAATGACAGCCGCTACAATACTTTTAGGCCTTATCTAAGCAACCACATTTTTTTTCACTGATCAGTATGGATTATACTAGACAAGTAATAAATCTGTTAATATAATATATAGCAACACCCTTCCTGTCTCAGGACAACTGTTAATTCTTTGCAGGAAAATAATATGACTCAGCATGTGCATAAAAAATTAATAGTCTGTCAGAATCTACTTCTACACAACTTGTTTTTAAATTTGAAGAACTGTTTAGTTGTGTTTGGCTAATTGTTAACATTGTTGATCCCTGAAATTCAGATATCTAAGAGGCAAATCTATAGTAACTTAGTTAGACAGGTTGTGCATTAATAACTAAAATACCATGGTGTCCTGCCCCAAACAGCTGAAACCAAAATAGATACAGCTGAAATTTCAAAAGCCAGAACTGCTCAATTATCAGTGTTTCTAATAAAAGTCTGACTTACTTTCTTTGAATAACTGATCCTCTGAAGGATAACACTTTACAACTGTAGATTAGCTCAGTCTGCTTCAAAAACAAAAAAGTATATCATTGTTGTGTCTTGTTCCTATAATCTCAATATAGAAAAATGCAGTCTTTTCTCATTTAAAGAATGATTCTTCTTCTACACTGATATGGAACAAAAGTTTTCCCATGAAGCTAAAGGCAAATTCTGTAGTATTTCATTCCACTTCTCTCAGAATAACCTTATTAGGCCTTATAAATCCTTGATAAGACCACACTTGGAATACCACACCCAATTTTGGTCACCACAATACAAAAAGATGTAGAGACTCTGGAAAAAATGCAGAGAAGAGCAATTAAGAAGATTGTGGGGTGCAGGGTTAAACATACAAAGAATAGTTGCAGAAATTGGTTATGTCTAATCTAGTGGAAAGAAGGACTAGGGATGACATGACATCAGTTTCCAATATTTGAGGAATCAACTCATTTTCCAAAGCATCAGAAAGCAAGACAAGAGCAATATATGGAAACTAACCAAGGAGAGAAGCAACTCAGAATTAAGGAGAAATTTTCTCACAGTGAAAACAATCAACTAGTGAAAGCTTGTCTTCAGAAGTTGTGGGTGCTCCAGTACTGGAGGCTTTTAAGAAGAGACTGGACATTCATTTGCCTGAAATAATAAAGGAGCTCCTGCTTGAGCAGGGGGTTGTATTAGAAGACCTCCAAAGTACCTTCCAACTCTGACGCTGATGCTGATGCTGATTGCCTTGTAGATTAAATTATGCAAGATTTATTATTGCATAATAAAATGTTATTGTATAATCTTTATTTATTTTTAGAAATAAAAAATACGTACATGAGAGACTTAGCATTCTGGCTTTCCACTTAATTTTGTTGTTACTGATGTATAAAATATTCTTAAAACTGATTTACGAAGGTGGAAAAATCACTAAACAATGTAGTATGCTGCTAAAGTATATAGTATCACTTAATTAGGAAATGATTTTAATCTAACAGCTATCCAAAAGTGTAGAAAGTACATTTACAGTTATCATTTATTATGCCTATTGATTCCTCCCTGTAACCTATGTTTCTTGCTAATGAACACTAGTTTGTTTAAGGCATTAGTCATTAATCAATAAATTTCATTCACATCAACCAAAAACAAACTAAAAGAACCATATTTTTTAAAGACCTTTTTTCCTTAATGGGAAACAGTGATCACTGGCAAAGAACTTTAAAATATTCTAAAACTAATGTCAACTATAACTACTGACAAGATATTAAAGAGCTGCAGAAGAAAGTAGCTAGCAGGCACAATTGGACATATTCATTACTAAGAATAAATTACACTGATGATACATACATAAATATCCATACATGAAACAAATGAAGACAATTAAAAGAAATATTAAAGTGAAAGTATATAAACTTGGTACATTTTCAATTAAAATCATTTGCTCAGCACAAAAAGGTTCGTCTTGTGAATTGTTATGAACACTGAATTGCCATTAATAGAAGCAAGAAAAGCAACTCAAAAATTCATACATTTGGTCTTAAAATACATTCCAATTGCTATTCCAACTCGTTGACTTATGACTATAGTACAGGCAGTCCTCAGTCCTCAATTAACAGCTATTCATTTAGTCACCATTCAAAAATTACAATAGCACTGAAAAAAGTGATTTATGACTATTTTTCAGTTACAACCATTGCAGCACCTCCATGGTCATATGATCAAAATTTGGATGCTTGTCAACTGACCTGTATTTATGATGGTTGCAGTGTCCAGAGTCACGTGATCACCTTTTACGATTTTCTGATCAAAGTCAATGAGGAAGCTAGATTCATTTTACAACCATGTTCCTAACTTAACAACCACAATGAATCACTTAACAATTGTAGCAAGAAAAGTCGTAAAATGGGGCAAAACTCATTTAACCATTGTTTTGCTTAGCAATGGAAATCTTGCATTCAATCCTGGTTGTTAGTCGAGTACTACCTATACTACAAGTACTATCTTGTTTAATAATGGTTTGAAATTACTACAGTGCTGAAAAAAAAGGTGATTTATAATTAGTCCTCAAAATTATGACCATTGCACCACCTCGTATGGTCACAATTGTGATTTAGGTGTTTGGCAAACAGCTTGCATTTTACAATGGTTGCAGTGTCCTGCAGTCACATGATCTTGATTTTGGATCTTCCCTGCCAGCTTCCAGTAATCAAAGACAAGGCAGAAAGCTGGATTCACTTCTTAACAATCGTGTAATTTACTTAACAACAGGATAAAAATAGTTGTGAAATTGGGTCAGGACACATGAATACTTAATTACACTGCTTATCAACTGAAATTCTGGTCCCCCAATTGAGGTGCTCAAGAACTACTATATCCTGATCCTAGGAAGTACAATTTTACCAGAAATAATTCTGTGCCAGTAACTCTTTTACACCAATATGTAGTTTTACTTTTTTTCATCTGATATATAAAGCAGCTGGCTTTCAAAATAATGATTTTACATTGTTCTATAGTTGTTTGATATCTACAAAAAATAGCTAAAGATATTTAAAATTAGTGTGAATAGTTTAAAAAATATTTTTAAAAGTAAAACTGAAATTGCTTCTTCAACTTTGATAAATCATGCTTAACTCAAATGGCAGCCTTTAGTTATTCTTTATATTCCACAGTTCCTATAAGAAGCTTTAGACAACATGTATGTAAGGGGCCATGTTAAAATATTTTACCAAACTTTGTTTCACAGTTCAGCAAATATTTATAGTCCAATCTCCCCAAGTCCATTATATGATATTGGCTTCCATTAACTAGCAAGTGGAAAAATATTTTATATCAGCTTCAGTATGAAATACTGCAATTATTCTTATTATTCCTGATTTCAGGTTTTCTAAGTTTGAAACATCCATTTCAGGTTCATTAAGACTGAAGCATCCAATCATTATTGCTTCAAAGATTCAATACTGTTTGTAAATCAAGGTTTAACTTGTAAACCATATATTATATATGAAATAACTATTTTCACATTCATTTTAAGTTTTATTTAAAAAATAATTAGATTAATTATTTCAGATCTGTTGAATTTGCTAATATTCTTTGGTAATAGTTTCCACAATTTTTGGAAGGTTGCCTGTAATTCCATTTTCCTCCTGAAGATTTATTCTGAGATTAATGCAGATTTGAAACAGTTCTCAAGCTCCCTCCAAATATGTTTGATTTTAAGTACTATTAAACAATTATAGAACCTGAAATCTAACACATACAAAGTAAGAATCCTGTGGCAAACAATAGATGATGGTTTTTTTAAGATACAAGCTCCTAGCTAGGCAAAATTACAACTTCATTATGAAACAATACTATCCTAATATACTAGGATTATGCAAAACCACTGCAAGAACAGCGTCATAACGCACAGAAGTGTACAGGTATATAATTAAGTTCCTTTTTAATATTTAACGCAGCCAAATTATTTGCAGTCTTATTATGGTACTGTCTGGAATCTACTATTATTATCTCCATATGAATGAGCCTGAAAAGCATAAAGACTTTGTAACTTACAGTTTAGTAAGGTTTTATATTGTTCATAAGTGTTAATTATTTTAAGGATTTTTTTTTAGTTATTTGTATCCCATCTTTAATATTTTTATAAATAAACTCAAGGTAGTGAACATATCCAACGTGCGGGTCTAGGATGATTCGATGGCGCTAACTTGGCACAGCCAACTGGGGGTGGCCTTCTTGACATCGCCAAATCCCCTCTGACAACTCATTGCCACCATCTCATTGCAGGATATCTCAACACTGGAAATTCGCTGTGGGGACAACTTGCTGCAGGCAACATATGGAGAGCCAGGTGGACAAGCGAACAACGTATCAAAGGGCAGACCAGTGGCAGCACCTGGTAGGGCCTTCCCATTTTGACATCCCTTGCTTGCTGCCTCCGCCGCCGTTGCCTATGTGACTTGACTCCAGCCCAAATGCCAAATGGCCAATTCAATTGTGGCAGTATGTCAGGGGGTTGGTGGGGCTTCCCATTTTGTGAAGTGGAGTGGAGTATGGAGTGAGAAGTAATGGGGGATGAGGGGAAGGGAGGGACCACTGCCAATTTGCAATTTTGTTGTTGTTTTCTTAATCATACTGCTTAATCTTTGAAAGTGTCTTGCTCGGAAAATAAGGGCAGCTTTTGGAAGAAATGGGATAGAATGTCAGCTTTTTAAAAAACCAAAATGGCTTGTCTTGAGTTGCATTCAAATCCTTGCCCATCAAGCAGATGAACCATGAAAGCACTCTGAGCATGAGCAGAAACAACATGAAATCACCTACCCAGCTTTGGGAGAAAGCACACTGCACATGAGCAGACACACCATGAAATCACCCACCTGGCACTCACTTTCCCCCAAAGCCGGGTGACTGCTTTCATTTTGTTTCTGCTCATGTGCAGAGCACTTTCATGGTGTTTCTGCTGATGTGCAAAGTGCTTTCCCCAAAGCCGAGCAAGTGATTTCATGTTATTTCTGTTGCCAATTGTTAAGTTTTACCCCATTTTACAACCTTTCTTGTCAAGTTGCTAAGTGGATCATTACAGTTCTTAAGTTAGTAACATGATTAAGTGAATCTGGTTCCTCCATTGACTCGTTAGAAGGTTTCAAAAGGGGAGATTGCATGTCCCCATGACACTGCAATCGTCATTTATGAGTCAGACACCAAGCATCTCAATTGTGATATGACCATAGGGTTGCTGCAATGGCTGTAATCATCAAAACAGTCATGTGACTTTTTTCAGTTCTGTTGTAACTTTGAACATGCACTAAACAGTTGTAAGTCGAGGATTGTCTGTATTAAAGATAAGTTACACCATATAAAGCAAGGCATAGGAAACTCTAATCTTAACTCTAACCCAATTTAACTGTCATTTACAAAAGAGTTCCCTTACTATGATACTGAGTTTGAAAACCTATTTTTCCCTATCTCCCTGTCTTTAACATACAAATTGTAATTAACTTGGAAGCATGCATGGCATTCTTAGTTGAAGCATGTACTCTTTTCTCTTAATTTATAAGGAAGAGTGCACAATAAACTAAGAATGCCATGCATGCTTCCAAATTAACGACAATAGTATTTCATAGTATTTATAGAACTGGTCATCTCACAGCATGCATTAATCTTTACATGCCAAAATTCTCTTCAAACTCTTCAAAATTGAAGGCATAAAATAAAATATAGCCAAAATATTTCCTTTTCCTCCCTAATGTATGAAAAATGTCAGGATGTTATTGCGAGATGGATTTCCCTTTTCCAAATAAGTTTAACTCACATGTCTTTAAAACATATTTTCTCCAAAACGAAATTCTGCACATATTAAATTGTATTATATTTAAAACTGCAATAACTATTACTAATTCTGTATCATAGTACATTGGATAATTTTTGCCAAATTTAATATATTTTATTGTATTTTTTAGCAATAGTGAATAATGGGAAACTATCAGAAGTTTTAAAGGTGTCAGACAACAAATAGGACATTGTAGCCAATCAATCAATCAATCAGAATACAGCTGGAAAGGACCTTAGAGATCTTCTAGTGATCTAGTCAATCCCCTGCTCAAGCAGGAGATCATATACCATTTCAGACAAGTGACTGTCCAGTCTCTTTTTAAAAACCTCCAGTGATAAAGCATCCACAACTACTGTTAGGAAGTTTCTTCTTAATTCCAGGTTGCTACTCTCCTTGATTAGTTTCTATCCATTGTTTCTTGTCTTGCCTTCTGGTGCTCTGGAAAATAAGTTGACCCCTTCTCTTTGTTGCAGCCTCTCAAATACTGGAATACTGCTATCGTTTTAGTCATCTAATTCTTACTGCCCGGTCATCAGAGATTTCCTAGTATTGAAGCATTTTGAATAGTTATGACATGTAGTATGAAATAGTTATGATATGTAGTCTGGAGTACAATAGTATGACATACTATTCCTGCCCATGAAGTTAATTTATAGCCTAGTGCATTATAAAGGATTGCAATTGGATTAATTCAGCATTTGGATTAATTCAGGAAACCATGATTAGTCTGTTGTGCATTAAACTATATGTAGTTTGTTTGGTTTGTATTCAGCACAATGTGCAAATAGGACCTCTGAATTAATTATGGTTTTAAGGTAATAACCCAGTTTGAAATCCTGGCATCTTGTTAAGATATCAGTTGTAATTATGGATCAATATGTGTGTAACACATAATTTGGTTTGTTCTCTATTTTATCTTTGATCTGATTTTGTGCTTCATTAAAGATATCCATAGGGATGCAAGTTTTTATATTCTTTTTCTGCTTTTCCTTTAAGATTATCTTCCTTTTTTGTCATGAAATATGGCATAGTATGATGCATAAATTTAATCTCAAAATATTTTAAAGAATCCTATATTAATGTTAAATATTATATAAGATGAAAGCTATCTTAGGGTAGGTATTTTTAAATTTTATGAAACCATACTTCTAAAATATTGAAATAAATTAGCACAATTTCTTAACAAAAACAGAACTAATGGTTTTATGGAGGTTAAGGCCATAAGAAATGCACATATCAGTTTAAATCGTAATCTTTAAATTCCAGCATTTCTCAAACTTTCTAACACAACAATCTTTTTCCACACTCAGACTCACAAAGTGAACCAATTCCACAGTAAATTTAATAGTGTTCTCCCTTATGTGTCTTCTTTTAAAACATGCAATGGGTGCCCAAAATGTTTGCAACTCCACAGAAGAATCCAAACTCATAGTCTGTTAATCCTTGCCTTAAGTAAAAATGGATTTTAACAAATACTTATATCCAAAACAATTTGATACCATTTATGGGATACATGGGAAATTAATGCATGAATCCAAAGGAAAAGTACTGACTCTCATCTTATCAAGGTTTTTTTTTAATAGGGAGAGTCAATGTCCCTCATGCTTAATAGGCATTCAGAAAGCTATCACAAATTACACACTTATCCTAATTATATTTTAGGTGTTATCCAAAAACGTGTGAAAATAAGAAAAATATTCCTCCAATTTCTTGAGAAATTTTCTGAAAGTCATCTTTTAAGAGTTTTGGTATTCTAATTGTTTCCTATGTAATAAATCAGTCACAACCTGGTAGGAACCAATAACTTTCATTCTATATTATGTTAAATCAAAGGATTTTATTTACAAATCTAAGGCAATAGAAAAGAGTTCGTCCCAAGCATAGGACTTTTAAAAGAACAAAATTAAATTTGTGATGAAAACCATATTCTTTTATATCATATCATTCTTCTATATAATCTTACCTCTGAAAATTATGGCAGTCTCTCCCATTTTTCCTAACAGCCAGCTGACTGATTGCTCATTTCCCACTAGATCAGGTGTGTCAAACCAGCGGCATTCATGTTGTCGTCACCTGACGTATATCATGACTTTTTCCCCTTCACTAAACTGGGCGTGGTCAGTGTATGACATATCCGGGCCGCGAGTTTGACACCCCTGCACTAGATGTTCAAAACTCTTTCTTTATCAAGCATGCCAGCTAATCAGATGGCTGGATTACCAGGTAATAATGGAAGCAGGACACCAACAATCTGCAGTGGTTTATTGAGGAAATAGAAAAAGTCTTACTGTTTTTTTCTTGATTCAAGAACACTGAATCTGTATCAGCAGAAAAACAACTAATTGAGTAGAATTGCTTAAACAGAAAGAAACTATACTTTTCATTTACCCTACTTTGCAGCCATTGATTTTCTATTGAATGCAGATTTCCAGGACTCTAGTCATCCTCAAGCCAAACAATTTTATTTAGATGCGCTGCTTGTACTTCTAAGAGCAATGGGAAATCAATAGTCAGGCCAAGAGGACAGCTGGGTGGGAAATGTGAGACTGCATAGTCTAAATATGGATGCATGTGCTTAAGTAAAAGAGGTATAATTGAGAATAGATGCACGCATATAATCTACACATACAGAGATGGCACCGAACACTTAACTTTATAACCTCGATAGTATAAATTTGATTGAGTACACAAATATCATACACCATAAAACAGGCATATCACAGATATCTTTAAAACACTATTTAAAAAAAATAAACGTGATCTACCTTTGGTTCATTTAACCCCCATATCCCCAAGGGCTTTTTAATAGAATGTCTCCTATCTACAATAAGCAGACAACTAGCTGAAGACAAGTATTCACAACCACAAAACTTGATATAAACTTTCCCGTCCCCCATTTTACAAAAATATCTTACATCTAATTCATCTCCATTCAAGCCTACAAACATGAGCAATGTTTTCAAAATACAAAACACGATCCTAAAAAGTTCCTTGTCTTTCAGGCAGGGATTCTTCCTCCTTCAGAAAGGTCCACCCCCATACGTGCACAGGCACACACATTGCAAGATCCCAGAACTGCAGCCACCACCCCTCCTCCTCCTCCTCGATCATTGCCCGTTTTTGAAAGTGGTGCCCCCTTTCCCTGTACCACCAATAACTTACACCACCGATCCTCACGGATACATTATTCGCTCACCCCAAAACTTCTCCTTTCGTACTCATCACAGTCACATACCACCACCACCACCACCACCAACCCCCAGTCAAGAATTAATCATCACCACCTCCCTCCCATACAGCCTTCTTCACTCACATTTCTGCCTAAAGGGCCCCGGATTTTTCAACGTTCAAACTTACCTTCTAGCCCAAGGCCCTAAAAGACACTTTCTTTGTACATGCCCCCCCACCGTTCCTATCTTCCCTGTCCCCTCCTTTGCCCAATACACACACACACACACACAAGCACACACTTCCCGGCCTGCTCCCTTCTCCCCTACACGGTAGAAGGTAAGCTTCCTTCACCCTTCCAGTCACCTATATGCCTTTACATGCGCAGGCACGCCCATTCTCCCCCCCACACTCTTCCCCTCTCCTCTCTTTCAGCCCTCGTTACCTCCACGGCGGCCTCGAGTTTTCCCTCGAAGGTGAAGTCGATAAGGTCGGGCTTGAGACACAGCCCATAATTGATGGGGCGCACTTCGGTCGGGAGCCGCTCGAAGGGCCGCTTTTCCGGCATCGCAGCAGCAGCAGCAGCGCCACGAGAAGACGAGACGGTGGAGAAATCAGAAGAAAAGGGGGAAGAAGAAGCAGCAGCAGCAGCGGAGGCGGCAGCGGTGATTGAGGCGAACGGGGAGGCCCAGTGAGCGCACGGAGCGAGGGGGAGGCGACGACCTCCCGCTGACAGAAGGAAGAGACGGGAAAAGGGAGGGCGAAGAGGAGGAGACGGCGGCTGCGCGCGCCTCGCCTGGCCCAACCGAGAGTGAGAAGCCGAGTGGGGCGGCTGTGAGCGCGCGCTAGCCCGCTGCCTGTCCTGCTGTCGCTGCCACCCTCTTACCCCAGATGGCCACCAAAGGGAGAGCGCCCGACGCGCGTGCGCACGCCACCTCTCTTTCGTCCCCTTGATCTCCCGAGCCTGCTGGGGGGGGAAATCCGAAAAGAAGGGACTACTCGTGGGGTGACGCACGCGCTTTAGCGCCTGCGCAGTAGGACACGGCGAGGCCGAGACACTCTCTCTGATCAGGTGGGCAAGAAGTAGACCTCCCCGGGCCATTTGAGTTTTGCGTGTATCTGTGCGGAGGCTTGAGCTGAACGTTATCGGGTGCCGACGCGGAGGAACTCGGAAGATACCAACAGCAAAGTGAAACAAGAGGAGGGAGGAGAGTTTGTTCGCTCGCGCATGCGCGCTGGTTTTAAAAAGAAAAGGCTGCCCGGTGTGGTGGGGAGCCCAGCGACAGCTTGAGTTTTACTCAGCTGCATCTTTGGCGGGCGGGATGAAAATAAGAAATGTGACACGCGCAGGTCAGAGGTTGCTCTCGCGCCTCTTCCTGTTCTGAACTTCGGGGCACGTGAACGCAAAGAGAATTAACTGCGTGCACAGGATACGTCGAGCTGGGTTTACGCAGCATATATGCTAGGCTAAAATGTGATTGGCTAGTATGTAGTTCACTCTACCTGGCAAACACAAAACGTATTTTCCGTTGTTGTTTTTTTCAATTAGCCTGCGAAGACATTATTACGGAATTTAGTTTTTGCATTTTGGGAATTGGGCGGAATACAGGTGGCCCATATCTAAAGGTGGCTTATCTCTAGATCTAACCAACCTAACTAAATCCACATTAATAATAAATGGCCTCCAAGAGAGATTCCCTTGTCTCTGTTATTTAGTTGTGCAGCTAAAATCAGGATTTCTTACCTACCACTGAAACACGGATATCTTTTTTTATTTAAAGGATATATAGCCTGCCTTTAAGAATAACAATCCTTCCAAAGATTAGAAGCAATATAAACAATTGAACCCAAAAGTATGACAGTACTGTATTGAACACCTTTAAGAACTTATTCACAATTCTGCCAGGTTGGTGACAATGAGGGAAAGAAGTGGAAAGATAATGGTGGTTGTTTTTCATAGTTAATCATTATTCAATTCAATTTTTCTGAGTTTGCATAACTTACCCATGAACAGCCCATGGGCTCAGTTTGCAGGGCATACTAGAGTTGCTGTCACCTTGAAATTTTAGTTGCATTTTTTTTCCTTTTTGCTTTGTATTGTTTTGAAATATTCTAAATTCTTTTTCAAGTTCTACATTTGGCATCAACATTTGAGATAAAAATGTTAAGGTCAGGAGCGGCTTATTCCACCAAGCGACATACCTTCTTGCTGTTTGGTACTCATAGTGCCTTCTGGAATCAATTGTATATGGTTTGTGGATACATCACAAGATGGGATTTATGGTGAATGTATAATTTGTGAATTATAAATAAATTAGCATTACTGTATTGATATTCCGTTATAATTTGTACTTTCTATTATAAAAGTAAAAAAGTCTGGCATTTGCAAAATTAAATGGGAACTGTCAACATCTCAAGAAAAGATACATGTTGCAATTTGGTGGAAATCAAGTTTGCTTGGCAGTATATGCTTTCTCTTCCCACGCAAATGTAGTTTTATTGCAGTGGTGGGTTCCGGATCATGTTGCAACCGGTATGGTGCAACAGGACCGAGGTCCACCACATGAACGTGGCGCACCCATGCAACACTCCGGGATGCCTCCGGAACTCTCCAGCTGCTTGGTGGAGCATATGCGAGGAGCATATGGAGACACCATATGCTCCTTGTGCATGCGCAGAAGCCCCAAACAGCTCAAATATAGGTAAGGAGCATGAGCGGATGAGTGGGCCCTCCGGAGCACCATACTGAAACGGTACCTGGTACTCCCAGCAGGCACTGGTATGCCCATACCAGGACATACCAGTCGTATCTCACCACTGTTTTATTGTATATTCTGGCCGCAGCGTGACAGTAGTTAGAACTGTCACAGAAGTTTTCTGTGTTGGATGGAATACATTTGGTTTGGCAAAGGAATCAAGCAAATTTGAAATAGATATATTCCTGTAAAAATGTAAGTAAAAAGGTGAAATAAAGTTTTCTAAATGGAATAGGAAGATAGAACACATTAAATTTTGTATATAGTGCAAAATCTGGCACATTTTAAATTTAATTATTTTTAGAATCTTATGCATGCTTCCTAGTCATTTTTAGATGTAAGCATTTTCATTTATTTAGTATAGAACTCTTCATCCTAAGATAATAACTTGTATTACAACCCCTTAATTTTGTTCTGAACTTTTATATGCATAAGACTGCAAGTATATGCATTATCAAAAACAATACAATATATTGTAAAATACTTCCTTTAGCAAAAAGCTGTACTTAATAACTATTATACAAATGTTTTGCTTTCATTGCTGCTGTTCCAGTGTTTTAATTGAAAATTAAGTGTTAATTCTTGTGTTTTCAATAAATGTATTTGTACCCTTGTAAAATGTTTGTTGCTTTTATGAGTTTATTGTAAATTGTCAGGTATACTTCAGTTCTCATTTGGGAAAAGGATTAAGTTATGTTATCTCTGTAAGGAAACAAAAAGCTGGCCTATAAAAATATTCACTGAGTGGGAAGTCTGAAGTCCCATTAGAATAGAAAGGTGGTAGAACACACTGAAAGCTAAATCAAAGTCATAATCTAGTAGCTCCTTTATAGAGCAAAATTAAATATTTAGAAGTATGAAACTCAATGTTTTCAGTACTTAGCCTCCAACAAGTAAAAACAAAGAATGCAATATTGTTTACATTAAAATAGATTAATGGTGGCCTAATCCAGCATTCTCCAGCCTAATACCATCACCACCACCATTGTCTGCAATTACAAATCCAAAAACTGCCTGGAAATAGTAATAGCACGTAGACTTATATACTGCTTCACAGTGCTTTACAGGCCTCTCTAAGTGGTTTACATAATCAGCATATTGCCCCCAACAATCTAGGTCCTCATTTTCCCAGCTTGGATGGGTGGAAGGCTAGGTCAATCTTAAGTTGGTGATACTAAAACTGCTGGCAGTCAGCAGAATTAGCCTGCAATGCTGTATTCTAACCACTGTGCCACCAATCTCAGAACTGAAAAAGCAAGTGTAATCCTTAGTACAATTAAATAAAATGCTTTAAAGTCAGATAACAGCAGTGACATTATTGGTGCATGTTTCCATGTGGATGGCTGTGAGTGCTGATAACATGTTCAGAGAGGTACTTTAAGCAATTAAAATAATTGCTCAAAATATAAACAAGTTTGTCTTTGCCTTTATTTAGAAATTGAGCCTACTTAATTTGTGGAATGTGTCCATTCTTCAACCCATCCAATCTTCTTCCTATATTAATCAGCTGGTTTTGAAAATCCACAAAATATTAATATTTAGAAATGTACTTTGAACATATTTTCTCACAAATATACATTTTAAAATGTATTTGTATTCAGATATTTATTCTGAGTTTGGAAATGCAATGTGAAAGTCAGAGAAGTGTAATCCAATCTCCCCTTTAAACCGGGAGGTACCAGTCAAGTCAGTTCACATTGGAATTCACAAAGAATGAATTTCTCAAATAGCCCCATTAACCTGTGTTGCTACATATCTGTTCAGCTGCCTGCCTCTGAGGTCAGTCATATGGCATGCCAATTCATGCTACAAGCTGTTTCCTTGTACTTTCCATTTGTCACTGTTGATCAGCTGTGAAACATGTCAAAAACCTTGTGAGTGTCATAAACCCAAAAGGGATTTAAAGTCCAGAAAGCAAATTTGACCCTACCCGCAGCAGCAGAAAAGCAGTTCTGTTTCAACAGCTACAAAAATGTTGGAATGTCTCCAGTTTGGGATTCAACTGTTAATTCAAACAGTGAAACTGCTGGGTATTCTAGAAGGCTGCCAAAGAAGCAAAAATCTGCTGGAGTTAGCAAACACAAAGGTTGAATTCTAGTGTGTCTTCTATGTAAGAAAAATCAGTATCCAAAATGTTAGGCTTATGTAGAAAGATTTACCAGTCTTTTGCAACATTAGTCTTTGTTACTTTGAAATTCACTAATGCTGTGGTGAGGCTGTTATTCATTGTTCCCCTTTTCCTACCTCTCTTCCATTCCGCTAATCTTTTCTCTCATCTGCTATATCTACCCTATACTTTATGCCTTTTCAGTTTTCTTCCTTTCTGTTACTCTAATGGTGCCAGTGCAACTTCTTCTCTTTCAAAGCTAAGGCCAAAAAGATCACCAGGTTTTGTCCAATGGGTAGGATCAGCCTTCAGTTACTCTGTTTAATTAAGGAGTGCCCATTTGTCTTCATCTCAGTCTCTGATGAAATGTTATCCTACAAAAGAAAGTAAAGGCTTAAATGGACAATTCCTTATAAGCAAGACATGGCAAAAAGCAAAGAGAAGTGGGGGTACTGAGAGAAGCAGTTGACAAAGTAAAAAAAAGGGGGGGGAGAAAGTTTGTATTAAATAAATAATGAGGTACATTAATATACTGGTCAAAAAGTATTGTAGATAAGTAAAAGAATTCTGTACATTAAAACAGAATCCACTTTTCCCTATTACACTTTCATACAGATAGTCCTCCTTTAACGAATATTTGCAATTATGACGATGAAAAAGTAACTTTGCAAGTGATTCTCACATTTATGACTTTCACAGCTGTGTAAAACAAAGGAAAGCTGAAGTATGTAAGCATAATCATAGTTTCACTTAGCAACTGTTTTGGTTAATGACCCAGTTACTAATCCCAATTGTGGTCACTAAATAAGGACTACCTGTAAAATGTAATTGTTGAACAAACTTTCAATTTGTGGTATATTACTGATTCTTTAAGTCAATATTTCTCAGTTTTAAGATACATGAACTTCAACTCCCTAATTCCCCAGCCAGCATGCTGATTACAGGAATTTTGGGGATTGACGTCCACACATCTTAAAGCTGCTGAAATTGAAAAACACTGCTTTAAGTAAATGAGAGGCAGAACATAATAACCCCTTTCCTAAGGTCTAAGATATTGTGCTACCAGAAAAAGAAGAGAGAAGAAAGCATCTATATTATGAACTGCTGTTTTGGGGTATATTTATTCCCAAAATAAACTTGGAAAACATTGACCAAATAAACCTGGTTTCATCACATATGGTAGTAACAGTCAGATATGATTGAAACATCTAAAGTAAAAGGAGGAAGTATTTGAGGAACTAAGGAGATTGTTTGAGTTAAGAAAATGCTTTTTAAAAGACCAGTGAAATAAGGGAGTGAGGTAGAAGATAACAGGTCATCCTCAACTTACAACCACAATTGAGACTAGAATTTCCATTGCTAAACAAGATGTTTGTTTCTTAAGTGAGCCATAACCAATTTTACAATATTTTTGCCATTGTTGTTAAACAAATCACTAAACTTGTTAAATGAATCATATGGCTGTTGAATAAATCTGGCTTCCCCCATTCACTTTGCTTGACAGAAGCTATCTGGGAAGGTCGCAAATGGAAATCATATGACCCTAGGATGCGGCAACCATTGTAATACATGTTAACCGCACTCACTCAAATTTTGATCCAAGATGGGGAGGATACTGCAATGATTGTAAGGATGAGGACAGTCACTTTTTTTCCCAATGCCATTGTAACTTCAAACAGTCGCTAAATGAATGGTTGTAAGTTAAGAAATATTTGTACTCATACATTTAAAATTAAAATACTGAATTCAGAAGAGAAAGCCATATTTCTGACAAATACTGCCTTAAAAGAACAGAATATTCAGCAAGAGAAACCACTACAGAAAATATAACTTTTAAAAAATGTTTTAAAAAGGAACAAAAAAATGAAATTCTAGCCAAACATAGAATATTTACAGATTTTAAGAGACCAATCAGACTGAGGGAAGGGAAGATATCAATATTGACCTGGGAAAAAAAAGGAAATATTGAAATTTAAGATTCAACTTAACTTCTCTTTTACTTCTCTAGATTAATGGAAAACTACAAAGAATTTTCTGAAGGACGAGCTATTTCATATGCATTTTTGCTACACAAAAAATACACACTAGACCTGCTTTTTTAAAGTAAAGATTTAGATCTTTGTACCCCAAAGTTGAGAAATCTTTCCTGCAGCAAACTAGGTACACAACTAGTACAACTGTTAAAAAAAATAAATGAGGCCAAATAGACAATTTAAAGAAAATTATAGAATTAGTACAATTGGATCTACTTTTCAATTCACAATGAGCTAGATGGGATAAATATAAGATAGAAAATAAACAAAAGCAAGACAAAGTAACTAGAACAGTTACTATATATTGTTACTGATATATTGTTACTGGTAAAAAGAGGAGTCTCCTTTTTGATTTGGCAGATCTGAGGCAAATAAAAGAGCTCCAGTGCTTATTCAATTCAGGTTGAAATAGCTGTATATAAAGGGGGGGGGGGATGTTCTAAAATGCCAGAAACTCCACAAAATTTTCCAGAGGAAAATGAAGAATAAATAATATGCCTTTTGGGGGAAAATGTGAAGGCTTTTGTTGTAGGATGTTGACAGAAACTTAGAAGCATAAACTGAGGCATTAATGTGGATCTTATGATGAGCTGAGTGAAAAAGAACCTATAAATATAAGTCATCCCCCAAACTGGAGAATATTAGACAAACATTCTATAAGTTCTGAATTGGTGGACAGAATACATAATAGCAGAAGGGTTCAGAAGCAAAACTCCTTTAGTGACAAGTGAACCAGTGGAGTGGAAAAAGAGAGAACTATTTGAAGTAGCTATAACAATAGGAAGGGATGCCATGGGGTTTAATGTGCATGCTTGTGTCCTTGTCAGAAGACAACAACAAATATGTTCTAGAAACTGGCCTGAAGATAATCATATTCTAATGCTCACCCAGAAGCAAAGGCAAAAAGAGGAGCCAATTGCGGGGAGGGGAGAGCCAGTAGTAGTGAAGCTGCTGAGAAAAACAACCATTAAGAAACCAATGATTGTAGATAGGGCACTTGGGAAAGCAAATCTAATAACAGAAGGAACTGTAGAAACAGATGGGGAATAGAATGGAGAATGGAGAAAAACAAATAGCTGCAGAAGAAGCCACAGAAGAAAACGATAAATTTAGAGAACATGGGGAGGGGAAGGGAGAGAGCTTGCAGTTTGGGATGCTAAAATATGCAGTCATACCACAGTTCACTGGTAGTTTCACATGAGACAGTGGAAAAAAATGGTGACTGCTATTGAGAAATCAAAATGCTAGGATGAGGCAATAGATTCCTGCACTCTGTATAGATTCTGGGTTAATGTTTTGGCTTTCAAAATGGCAGAGGATCATAATGATCTCATAGGCATAATCATTACATGTATTTCCATTCTCTTATTACAGTTTGTAAAAAAAAAATTCCTAGGAATTTGAAAATGTGCTGTTTTATTGCCCTCCATAATCCAGATTTTCTGTTTGCTTCTTTTCTCAAAGGCCATAATTTATAGTATGAACCTATCGTACTTTCTGAAGAAGATGATAGATTTCACTGTGTTTCTGAGCCCAGTTGGAATTACGGATCAAAGGACAGCAACATCTTCATATAAAAAGATAAGAATCCTGAGGTCTGCCTGTTTGTGAACATCTGGTTAAGGGTTGATGTTGTCAAGGTGATGTATCGACTGAGCCAAGATGCATCCCTGATTATCCTCTCTGTATAGCTGATTCTTCCAAGAAAAGCTCTACTGAGAAATGCTTCACTTGTAGAAAATTGCTTGTGAACAACTTCTGGAGCAGAAAAAAGGGGCCACTTATCAATTGATGTGTTGCAAAGTTTTCCCTACAGAATTCTTTGGGAGATGGAACCAAAAGCAAACTTGACAATCAGAAATGTCAGAAAAGAAGATTTTTATTTTTGTACATATTTCTGAATAAGATTGTACAGAACACAATCATGAATGATCTCTCTTTCCTAAAGCTAGCTCTTTAATCATTTTCATGGTGTGGATCCAATTTAAAGTTCAATATTTTTATGCTAAGCATATAGTTTAATGATCACAATGCCTAGACTAAATGGTCTATAAATAATTAAATCTTATTTCTATACTTATTTTCCAGTATAATTATTGTCTCACACACTCCAGTCCATTTATATAGGTCTGGTTTGGTCAGTAGATATAAATAAGGAAGTTTAATGTCAGTGCTACCAGTTTAGATTCAGTTGTATTGTTTCTGGAAAAACTTGGTCAACACCTGTAGCTTTTTCCACTTTTGCAGATCAGATGGGTCAATAGCTGAGTTTAATTAGAAAAAAGAGGAAGCCAGAGGAGGAAAAAATATAACAGGCAAGAAGAAATACTTATTTTGGAAAAATAACTCATGATGACTATGTGGTTAAATAGTAGATTATTACTATAGTGTCATACAATCAAAGGATTAAATGGACACATCCATGTAAAGAGTGGGTAGAAAGTTAAGAAAACCGATGAGAAAGATAATTTGATACCTATCATTCCATATAATATCATTACAAATAATTAATCCTATGGCAGACTATAACAAATCCACCAAGCTTAAGGTGCTATATTATCATAAACTGATAAAATAAATGATAACATTAGTATAAGTACTTTGATAAACCTAGGTCTCAAATTCCTTTGCAGAAATCCAAAATGGCAAGACTCTAAATCCAAATAACATGCTAAACCTAATTAAAAAGCTGCAAATAAAGGGCACACATCTATATATAGTGAAGCATTCTTTATTTAACTAGGCTGTGAGTTTTATTTCTTTTGTGATCATAGCAAATGCATTACCATACATCAATATCCAATAAATTAAACCTGCTGTTCATAAGTCCTTTCTTGCTCATCCTGCTTAAAAAGCAGCTTTGATTCTTGCCCTAAATTCTTTATCTGACACATCAATGCAGCTATTAGTATTTCTACTATTTTTAAAGCGTTCTCTCCAAGCCAAAAGAGAATTCAGGCACTAATGCAAGGAACTAACAGTTGTTCCTGGATTAGAAACAGAGCTGGTTTGATAGACATATTAACATATTTCACTCTGAAGTGTCTAACTAACATTATGAGCAGCTGCATGTATAGTTCCTTCTGAACTGCATACATTTTGAAATTTTAAAAATGTATATAGCTAGGCAAGTTTGCGCACAGGGTTAAAGAACATTTTTAAATTGTCTGGGACATTTAATTGATGATAATAAATTCTTAAAGCAAAGAATTTTAAAAGCTTATTGAATAAATGCAGAACAATTCAGATTACAAAATAATTTGTACTCAAATAAGGTTTGTAATATATCTCCCCAGGCAGTAAATACAAAGAAAAAAGAAGATAGCCAAAATCACACATTACACTAAAGCTTAATTAAACTATGAGTCATTATTAGATTAGCCAGTATTTGAATGGGCTCCAGCCGTAAACAGTGGTTACAAACCACATAATGCACATACAGGTAGTCCTCGACTTACTATAGTTCGTTTAGTGACTGTCCACAGTTACAACCTTTGCAACATCCCCATAATAATGTGATCAAAATTCAGATGGGTAGCAACTAGTTCATATTTATGACTGTTGCTGTGTCCCAAAATCATGTAATCACATTTCGCAAGCTTCTTACAAGCAAGGTCAATAGGGAAACCAGATTTACTTAACAACCATGTAACTAATTTAACAACTATAGTGATTCACTTAACAAATATGGCAAGAAAAGTTGTAAAATGGGGCAAAACTCACTTAACAAATTTCTCATTTAACAACATAAATTTTGGGGAAAGTTGTGGTTGTATGTTGAGGACTACCTCTATTACATTAATGGAAAGTCAAAAATACATATTATGGCTTACAGTGATTTGTGGAAAAAGTAAAAATATCTGAGTCCAGTTTAACCACAGATGACTTCATGGACAGATCAACTGTATATGAGATTTGTTTTGCTTTGGGCAGCAATTCAGAAGTAGTTGACTATGTTTTTTGTACTCTTTTTCTTACCCTAATCTTTAACCTTGAATTCCATCGTCATTAACTATTCACACATTACAGAACTGGCACCTTTCAGCTGCCAAATGCAGACATAGTAAACATCGCTGTTGAGATTTTTGCCTCATAAATAAAGCAAAATAAGTAGGTTTATTTATTTATACAATAAATAAACAGGCTTGTCCTTCGTTATTGCTCAGGATACAACCAATGCCAGGAGACAACTTCACAAATCCATTACAATAGCAAGACTTGGAAAATGTGTTGTATCATTCCTAGTCAAATGGGATCATTGTGCAATCCACCTGTCCAAATCAGATGTAATGTTCTTCCTGTTTACTCTGTATCTCTAAATTTGTGGAATAATGATGATGCTACTTCATAGAAATGTTGCAGATGCCCGTAAGGCAATGTTCCCATTTGTAATATGTTCCTATATCAGATTCAGCTCTCACAAGTCTATAACTAGTTTGATATACAATAGAACAGAATACCAGCATGTCAAAGAATGTTTCACAATCTTATCAATCTTGGCCAGAATGGCTAGGGAATTCTGGGAGTTGAAGTCCACACATCTTAATGTTGGCAAGGTTAAGAAAAAGTAGGTTAAAGAATAGTATTTATAAACCCTATTCTGACTGACGTGGTAAGTTTGTAATGGGATTATACCACTTCAAACTGAGATGGGAAATCACTTATTTTCCTGTAAAAATCTGCTTTTCATGTATACAAAAGAGAAGAAATATGTATGTTAAGACAAAAGTTTGTTTGTTTGTTTGTTTGTTTGTTGCCTAACTTGTACAATATGATGCTGATTACCCTACAGCATTAAAACATTAAAATCCTAACAAATATCTCTAGAACAATAAAATGGAAAAATAGAAATGGAGAAGTTATTAGTCTTATTTATAGCACTGATTTATTATACTGTGGGAAATAGTCATCAGTAGAATAGGGACTACCGTACATCAGAATTAGGACTATTATATAATAGTGGTTTCACTCTTGTGTGCCAACATCTCGAGGAGTTTCACTTTGACATCTGCAGCTCTAGGTGTGCGTGTTGGGGTAAGGTTAGTTTGTTAATAGCTCTTTGCATAATATACTGGCATAATTCAGAAAATGGCATTCTATGTGAACCAGCATTAACATTCTCATCCATGACTGTGTTAGTAGAAAGTCATACCACCTGTTCTGTTCCACCATCTGTAGTAATAGCAGCTTCTCCTATAACTTGGCCTGCTCCATGTCCAATCAAGAGAACTTGGTGCAAATAGTAATATTGGTTATGTGCCATCAGGTTGATGATTCGCAAAGGTAAACTATAGCCATAGTGCTTTCCATATAGGTACATATTAAAAGGAACCCGTGAACATTGGTTTAAGAATATTACTACTTGAGGTAGGCAAGAAGTATTCCTTTCACTCAGGACATGTTACTTGGAACATAACATGAACCAAGTAATCAAGGCAAACCAAGTTGTATCTGAAGGAAAAAGTTATATAAATGTCCAAAAAATCTTCTTCCCTGGCAGCATGATGATGCATTGGAAACTATGCTAATTAAAATTAAGCACGGTTAAATTATCTGCCTGAGGTGATGACTACACTCATTAAAATAGGGCCAAATTCTGGCAGGATATATGGTCAGATTATTATTGTTTTTCTTGAGTTTGTGTAGAAACCTAATCTAGTCTTAAATAGTACAATTTAGACACAGATTTATAACTCTAATATAAATTTTGTCCATAGCAAATACGAGCAAAGGGAGACCCAAGATCATTTTTTTTCTTATGCCAAAGGTGTGTAATGTTTTCCACACTGAGATCATATTTGGCTTCAATTATATTTGAAACAAGGTACAGCCCAGAAGGAAATTATTTACTTAAGTGTAAATAATCTTAAATTAAATAAAAATGACGTTAAATAAAATTAATCAACTGATACAGAATAATATATTTATTCCAAAGTCATATGATTACCTTTTCTGATGGTCATAAAAATATCATGTCACTTTTTTCAGTGCCGTTGTAAATGTGAACAATCGCTAAATGAATGGTTATAAGACAAAGACTACCAGTAATACCTGCTTGTTATCTAATAAGGAAAGTACTATTGATCAGTGCATAATGTCTCTTCTAATCCTTCAAATTATTGTAGATCTTTAGCAAGTTCATAACTTGTCTGTCACAATACAATCAAGCTAAGTGCATGATGTGCTTAGCAAGAAATTATAATTACCAAGCTCCTTAAAAGCAGACAACTTTTAAAATAAGATTTCAACTTTACTTTAGATTTCTTCTATCTTGCAGCACAAGAAAATAACCACATAGGATTTAACAATGTTAGTGAGCTCATAGGGTAGAACAATATTACTTGCTACTTGCTACTTGCATGTCTGATGAATCTGGCCCATAAAAACTGGTAGCTCACTGGGTACAGAGCACAGAGCTCAGAAATTCAAGAATAATGGCAGGTCCATTCTTTTCAGTATTACTCTCTAATCCAAATTGTTCCCATGTGATTATAAATGCTTATGAAATGTTTCAAGTTCCAGGAAATTTTGCTCAGGCTTATGATGCTATGGAAGCTTTATGCTGTGCTCAATTTTGTGATTTGTTTTGTTCTGACAGGTGTGGTGTTCAAATGAAATATTAATCTTCTGTAATATACTGCTGACAACATCTGTTTCCTCAAATCATGGATTATTCTTTAACCATGTTTGAGGTCTTATTTGAAGCTGTTTATTTTAAATATTTATAAACATCTTCAGTCCAATAAGCGTCTACTATTTATGCACCTAGATCTAAAAACAGTGGTCATTTTTAGCTTGCAATACATAGGGAAACAAACACCTTCTATTTCTTGACAACAACTGTTTGCAGCGCATGTAGACAATTATGTTGTTTTTCTACAGTGAACAGGAATATTTTACCCACTGCCATTTTTAGCTGAGAACAATTAATCCATCTAGGGAGAAAAGCATAAAGAATATCTGTTAAGCTTTGGATGCTACACAGCACTTATTAATAAATTAACTAAATTCAGGTTTTTCTGTAGACTTAGTGACTTACACCAATGGTGAACTGATTTTTTCAGTGGTCTACCCTAGTTTGTATGCACTTACCTTCACTTTCTGCAAAACTTAATTTAGCTTGCAAAAAATGACATTCATAGATACATCGATTAATATTATTAATTTAGTTTACAAATATTGCTTTTTCAAAGGACTGAGTATATTGATTCGGTAATCAAGTACCATTAGGCACCGCAAATGCTAAATACAATCTCCACATAAGCAACAATAACATTTTATACAACACTAACTCGTTGTATACACCTTTGTGCAAAAGCATTCAAGCAGAATGACAGCGTTGTTTATTTAGGAAAAGTTACAAAGTGCTTAAAACAAATCTATTATCCATGTCATATTTATATATGTATTATATTTATATTTATGCGGTGTTTTGCTTGCTCGTGCAGGTCTGAGATTAGGAGACAATTTATGCCCTCGTCTTTGCAACGTTAACTGCGCCAAATCATTCTTGTTCAATGACGGAGCATCAGTTAAACGCCAGAGCGCTGCAGACCATCAGATTATCCTAACTGGAATGTTCCACGACAGACTCCGCCCCTTTTGTATTTCGTCACTTTCGAGATTCCTCCTCCATCCCGTCGTGCAAAGCGGCGCTCGCAATATGGCGGCTTCCATGCGACTAAATATAGTTAAGGTGCACTTATGTCCTTACTTTGAATTGGGAGGGGAATTTCGCTAGTAGTGAATTTTAATAGCGGGTCTTTTTCGGACAAATGGAAATGTATCTTTTTCATAATTATTAGAGCGCCTCTTTTTATGTCTGTATTTGTCTTTTTCATTTTACTGTGAGCGCTTTCTAGTATAGTATTGTACAAAATAAATACGACGAAATTGGTTGATTTCTGAGGTCAACAGTAGCCGCTTTATGTTTTATCACTTTCTGATGTCTACTTTTAATTATATAGGTAGAAGCTAATATGTAAGAAGTGAAGCTTTTCATCAATAGCTCCTCTTTCTTTGTAAATGGATAAAACGATCCATTTGTCATTTACGAAAATAGGGGAAATTGAATCATAATATAGGTGTGGTTTTTGACGTTAGTATTTACATTTTTTTTCTAATTTGAAGAGTTGGAGACTAATTGTACAGGAATTTAACTTTTATTGTGTTGGGGGGGGTTACACGAAGGGAGGTTCAGCCAATCTCATTGTACACATGTTGTACTCTGGCAATAAAGGTTTGAATTGAATTGAATTTGAAGTTTTGAAAAAACAATAGTCTGCATATCCAGAGCACTACAAAATGTTAAGTAGTTTTACTTCAATCATTGAAATAAGCCGTTGAATTAATTCTGAGGAAAGGAAAGGAAAATATGATAAAAATATTTATATGGCTGCCATCTCACAAATACTACTCTCATAAAAAATAGTTGACAAAGGTTATAACATAAGCACAATATAAAAATTAGTTTCAAAACTAGCTAAAACATAAAGTTGCTGCTGTAGACATCATATACTGGTAATGTGGGCTCAGTTATCCTGACAGCCAGCCAGAACTTAACATGCTTGCAAAATTTATACTGGGTGAGCACTGCATATGTGTATGTGCAAGAGGAAAAGTGATAGAACATGTAATTTGAATGGAAAATCTCCTAAATTTAAACCCATATCCAGAATTGTGGCTGTTTTGGTCAGTGTAGTGAACTCTAAGCTAATTTCAATAGTTGAGTCATGGAGAAAATCTATGTTGTCACTAAGAGTTGACATCAACTTGATAGCAAATAATCAGTCATTACTTGGGTTTATTCAACATTTTGGTACAGACTATCCAAACTTTTAGACACAGATATGATTTGTTTTAGCAAAGGATACCTATAGATCCAACCAGTTTTTTAGTACTAGTCATATTTTCTTAGCAATCTCTGAAGGCCATTATATGGCAATCTTCTGTTCTTATATACTTTATATTTTGGTTTGAAAGGGATTTTGTATGTCTAGATTGCCTTTTTCATTTTGAAAAGACGGTATGTATGCATTTGATTGTTTTGAAAAAGAAATATCATTTGCAGAAGGTATTTCCTGTTTCCAATTCAAACAAAACATATTTTTTTATTTGAAATACAGGTAAGAAGAACATGTTTTTCCTCTGTAGATTTGAATTTATATGTATGTTTAACATGCCTCCAAATGTGGCTCATATTGCTACAGTAGTTATTTGGATTGGGAAGATGAGAAGTAGATAAATGGCGGTAATTAAAAATTATTTGTATAATATATCTGCTTTTTTTTTAATTGAAAGGGGGTATCATGTTTGCTGAATGTTGCCCGTTGTGCCCCATCTTCTCTTGTGATCCCAGTAAGGACCAAGAAACGACTTAAATTTCCCTCTAGGATCTATGATTCTTTGGAACAACAGCAAAAATACTTAAAAGCTAAAGAAATGGCGATGCCTGAAGATAAGCTATCACAGTATATCACTATTACCTGCACAAGTAAGTAGTTTAGATAATTTATTTGGTAGAAAGAATTGGAGTAGGATTAATCTCTATGAATCCCAAAGTGAAATAGATATCAGTTGGTTGCTTCTCATTTTTTCCAGTCCTGGATATCTTTAAATCCTTTCTCATTGTATATAAAAAATTTATTGTAGGTAACGAATCACATAGCTATTATTTAACTACAGCAACAAGTGATGATATGTAGCAAGTTCTGAGCCATTGTCATTCTCCCTGTAATAGCATGTGATTGGAAATGAGCTGTAGCTATTCAGAAGGGATTGTTCTACCTATTAAAAAAATCCTGATCAGAAGACATAAAGATAGCTATAAAAATACAGAAATAACATTTCTTATCAAAACTGAGGTAATAAATCATAAAGTGGGGGGGAGTATGCTGTCTTGAGAGATTCTCAGTCATCCAGGTCATAGTTGTCTCAAAAGAGTTTTTTTCTTCAAAAGGCAACTGGACAAATTTTTCCTTGAGGAAGAAGAAAATGGTTCACTTCTCATCCAAGAAGCTTCATCAGTTTTGATAGCAGGAGGATGGAAGGATAGGTGCTGACAGTTGAAACTGGATGGTGGGGGAATGGAAGGATAGGTGCTGATAGGATGGTGGGGAGGGATGGAAGGACTGTTATTTCTTTTCAGCCATTTGGTTGTTAGTACTCTCTGAGAGCTGTTGAGGCTAGCATCCCTATTCCTTACCTGGGATCCCTGCTGCTTCCCACTACCTATGCATCTTGGGGTTATGATGGCAATCAGCACTGTTGGGATTGTCATTGCTAAATGATGTAGTCACATGACATTTTACTAAGATTGCATCATTTAGTGACAGTAGTCCCAGTCTCAAATGCTGTCATAACCAAAGGACTACCTATACATATTAATTAGAAGAGAGAGGGTGGAAACATGTAGCACTTTACATGTTTTCTATGAAGGAACCTATGGAGTGATCTTTGCTCCCTAACAAACACTGACTGAAACCAGGCCCGCATCTCTAGCTTACAAGGATACCATGGTCACCAAAATCAAAAGCCACTGAGAGGTCAAGGAGTGCAAGAATAGATGCATTACTCCATGACAGATCATCTGCAAGCACGATAAAGGCTCTTGCAGTACTAAATCTTGGCCCAAAACTTGACTGAAGTGAGTCTTCATAATCTATTTCCTCTAGAGTTCTCATTAACTGTAGACTGGCCACTATCTCTGACCAACCAATTAGTTATTGAATATGGGGTCCCTGCAGAATTAATGAACCTAACACCTTACTAACTTTCAGAAGGGTCCTTGAAGCTTTTAATTATTGATTCAAATTCTTATTATTACTGGTTGCATTTTGTACATGTTATTCTTACTGCTTTTAAAAATCTTCTTTGAAAATTTGTTTTTATTGGAAACTATCAAGAGACTTTAGTGGCCGGTGGAAAAATTAAAACAAAATAATAGATAGTCTTACTTTTTGGCACCATCTTTCTTCTTTCTGTCATTCTGCACAAATACATTTATTCATGAGTTGCGGTGGTGCAGTGGTTAGAGTGCAGTACTTTTTATATTGTAACCACTGTCCACATTGTCAGTAGAAAGTTTTTCCACAATAGTAATCCCGCGTTTCTCCGAAAATAAGACAGGTCTTATTTTCTTTTGATCCCCGAAATAAGCACTTGGCATTATTTTCGGGGAGGGCTTATTTTTGAGGTGCAGGAGGTAACGAGCATGGCTGCTGCTGTGTTGCAATATTTTGGGGGGAGGGCTTATTTTAGTGCATGCCCTTGAAAGCCCAATTGGGCTTATTATCTGGGAAGATCTTATTTTCAGGGAAACAGGGTAGGTAATTGAAGCTGTAAGTCAAGGCCATTCAGCAATACACATTTTTTATAGCAGTAGGATGTTAACAAGATCAAATTCTATGGAAGAAATTTTAAATTCACTAACATGGGGATGGGAGGTGGAAAGTCCAAGCAATAATATTTTACCTCAATTTTTTTAACATTAATGTTTTACATTTGATTGCGGAGCATGTTTTAAAAACAATTGTTTATTATATTTTTTTCTTATTTTGGCAACCCAGGGGGGATCTTTGAACCTTACGTTCCTCCAGAAGGAGATGCCCGTATGTCAATGTTATCTAAGGAAGGTCTGTTGCAAAGGACAGAGAAATTGAGGAATACTGCAAAATCTTACACATCGTATGTATCATTCTGTCTATGGCATCCAGTCTAGCTGTTGCATCTTTTCATTTAATGCTAGTGTACAATTTCCTTTTAGCAACTGCAGTTTGTACCATGGTCTTGATCGTCTTATCTTCCAACCATTTCGGTGGATCTTATAGGATGATTTACTTTCTGTTGTATTTCCTAAAAACCCAGGCAGTAAATATTAACTTACAAGAGTACATTATTACACTGTAATTCTTTTTGGAATATGGTGATCTGAAAAAGCAATTGAAGACTGAATATAAAATCTTATTTACAGAAAATGAGTTTAAATGCTTCTGTCTTTGTAGTTTTATTTCTGCTGTTTTCCCAGCATCTGGTAAAATATTTTCCCAGCGTCTGGTATATTTTTAATGCCGTGTTTCCCCCAAAATAAGGCCCATCCTAAGGCCCAACAAGCCCTAGCCTGATTTTTTGGGGGGGTTGGCCTTTTGGGAAGTCCTACCCTGAAAATAAGCCTGGGGGATGGGCATGGCCAGCATGAGAGATGGCAAGTGCATGGGGGCCGACAGTGTCCAGCAGTCGGTGCGGCCCACTGATCCCTTGCCACAGCACAAATACTGATAAGGCCAAGCATAGAGGCAGAGGCGGGAGGACGAAGACAAGCGATCCAGATGTGCTCAACAGTTGCCTGATTCAAAGGAGGCTTGCGTGGTGGCATCGGCAGCAGGTAGAGACAGAGGTATAGGGGATAGGGGAGGCAGGTGATCCTGATGCCCCTGCACGAGTGCTGTTCGTTGCAGCTGCAGGCAACCCAAGAGACAGTGGGATGGAGTGGGCAGCACGTTGGGATCACCTCTGCCTCCACCTGGCTCTGCTGCGCACTTTTCACCCAGAGAGAGACAAAGCTTCATCTGCTTGCAAAGAGGATGCTTTGAAACGGAGCCCACATTACCTCCTTTGCAAGCAGACGAATCTTTGAGTCTCCATCATTTCTCCATCCGGATGGAAAGTATTTGGTCGCCTATGGGGTGCTTGAGAATAGAGCAAATCGTTCCGGTGAAGAACTCCTGCGAGGCCAGCAGCAGCAAGGGCAGCCGCTTGGTGGCCAGCAAGGCACCCCCTGCAGTCAAGAAGTGTCCTGGCACCAGCTGGGCCAGCAGGCAGGGAGGGTAGAGACCAGGGCATGCCAAGAGCTTGGCCTGTTGCAGCCACGGGCAAACAGAAAGTGGAAAGGAGAGGACGGGGGTCAGTGGTAGCTGCACTCCAACTCGCATCGGCCCTCACATTCACTACCACCTGTACAAAAAAAAAATCACAAAAAATAACCCCTAGTGCTTATTTCCAAGCCCCCCTCCCCCAAAAATAAGACTGGGTCTATTTTCGGGGAAACACAGTATGACATTATTGGGTTCAAACATCAAGATTGGTTAGTTCTCCATGAAGTGACTTAATCACTCTGCAAATTTTTGAAGCTGATGACAGTTTTACACTTTTTCCTGTGAGTATACTCTTGAAAGTTCTTTCATGAATTCATGGTTTCTTTTTTCAGGCTTTGATTTA
Organism: Thamnophis sirtalis; assembly: GCF_051295495.1. Taxonomy (NCBI): domain Eukaryota; kingdom Metazoa; phylum Chordata; class Lepidosauria; order Squamata; family Natricidae; genus Thamnophis; species Thamnophis sirtalis. The sequence goes on along the minus strand of NW_028261384.1, from coordinate 99,641,975 downwards.
AACAAAACGGTTTTGTATTTAATAGTGTTTTCCTAAGAATTGTGCAATTTTTTTATTTGCTAATTACTGTATGTTTTGGAGTATAAGACGCACCTTTTTTCCTCAAAAAAGGCTGAAAATCTGGGTGCGCCTTATACATCTTATACAGCATTTTTTTGCCTCCCGAAGTCCCGCCTCTTCACCAAAATGGCTGTGCATACCCTAATGGAGGCTTTCAGACAGCTCCTAGGGGCTGGGGAGGGCAGCAATGAGCAAACAATGGGCCAATGTTTACCCCCCCCTCCAGCAGCACTCTATAAGCTTCCATAAGGCTATGCATGCAATTTTTTTGATGAAAAATGGGCTGTTTTTGCGGAAAATGGGCCGTTTTTGCTCTTCTCCCCCCCAACCCCAGAAGCACTTTGCAAGCCCTCCAAAGGCTATTCATGCCTTTTATTTGAAAGAAAACAGCTTGTTTTTGCAAAAAATGGGCCATTTTGGGAAGGTTTGCAGAGTGCAAAAACTTTTTTTTTTCCCCGAAACCTTTTTAGTTACAGCAATTGATGAGAATTACATTGATCAAGTACTGTGCCAGCAGAAACAAATCTTAGGTACTGCAGGTTGTCAGCGATTTCCTTATCCAGCACATGGATAAATACACCTGGAAACATCTACCTACCTACCTACTCTCTCTCTCTCCCTACCTACCTACTGTATTTCTCTCTATCCCTCTACCTACTTACCTACCTACCTACTCTCCCTCTATCTATCTTTCTATCTATCTATCTATCTATCTATCTATCTATCTATCTACCTACCTACCTACCTACCTACCTACCTATTCTCTCTGTCCCTACCTACCTACTGTATTTTTCTCTCTATCCCTCTATCTACCTACTCTCTCTCTCCCTATCTACCTACTGTATTTCTCTCTCTCTATCCCTCTACCTACCTACCTGCCTACCTACCTACCTATCTACCCTCTCTCCCTTCTTCCCTACCTATTGTATTTCTCTCTCTCTCTATCCCTCTATCTACCTACCTACCAATTCTCTCTCTCCCTACCTTTCTAAAGTATTTCTCTCACGACCTACCTACCTACCTACCTACCTACCTACCTACCTACCTAACTAACTAACTAACTAACTACTCTCTCTCTACCTACTTAGCTACTGTTTTTCTCTCTATCCCTTTATCTACCTACCTACCTACCTACCTACCTACTCTCTCTCTCCCTACCTACCTACTGCATTTCTCTCTCTCTACCTACCTACCTATTCTCTCTCCCTACCTTCCTACTGTATTTCTCTCTCCCCCCCTACCTACCTACTATATTTATCTCTCTCCCCCTCCATCTACCTACCTACCTACCTACCTACCTACCTACCACCTATCTACTCTTTCCCTCTCCCTACCTTCCTACTGTATTTCTCTCTCTCTCTCCCTCTATCTACCTACCTACTCTCTCCCTCCCTCCCTACTGTATTTCTCTCTCTCTCTCTATCCCTCTATCTACCTACCTACTCTCTCTCTCCCTACCTATCTACTGTATTTCTCTCTCTCTCTCTCCACCTACCTACCATTTCTCTCTCTCTCCCTACCTTCCTATTGTATTTCTCTCTCTCATGACCTACCTATCTACTCTCTCTTTCTACCTACCTACCTACCCACCCACCCATCTACCTACCTACCTACTGTATTTATCTCTCTCTGTCTGTCTGTCTACCTACCTACCTACCTACCTACCTACCTACCTACTCTCTCTCTCTTTCCCTACCTATCTACTGTATTTCCCTCTCTATCCCTCTACCTACTTTAAAAAAAAATTGCCTCTTCAAAACCTTGGTGCATTTTATACTCCGAAAAATACAGTAATCTGTTTCCAAATAGAGATATGACTTAGGTAACTTTGGAAATTTAGAATGGAATTGTTTCACTTCAGCTGTATCCTCCAATGCCCAAATACTTGGGATTAACTGTCCTTTAGTTTGCTGCATTAATCTACAGCCAGGATGAGTCCAGCATACTGAACTATAAAAATATATGAATAGCCAACAGCATTTTAGCCTAGATAAGTATGTGGTCCTATAATAAAAGAGATACTGTTGTCTTATTAATAGTAGGCTTGATTGATAACTTCAGAAATTAGTGTTTGGGTTTTTTTCTCATAATTCCCCATCAAGATGTCGACGAGGTATGATTTCATTGGCCATTATTCTTCCATAGATTGATCAGTGTAAAAATTATGATCAATATGAATATGATTGCAGGAACAGTGTTCTCCTGTTTTGCTGATCAGTCCTGTGTCTGATGAGCTTCATCTTATGGATACTTTTTTTCTTAAACTGGTTGTTTACTTTCTCCTTCCACTTTTTTCTTGACAGAATCCGAAAAATAAGGTCGAGTGATCCTGACTTCCGCATCAAAACCTTTGCAGAGAAAGCCCAAGGAATCTATATTGAGGCACACAATAATCTGGCCAAGTAAGACTTCTAGGGATGTGTTTGAGTTGTAGGCACCAGTTTACTCTCTCTTCCCACAAATTGTGCATTAGTTTGATAATAGTTAACATCTATTAGTTCATTTACCTTACTTAGAGGAACTTCAAAAATTATCTCTGGGGATTTTTTTTTAATGTAAAAAGAATTGGCTTGTTGCTTTGTGATGGATAGATTGATAGAAACTGGTTCAAATGCCTGGAATTACCATATGTTTTGGAGTATAAAACGCACCGGAGTATAAGATGTACCATGATTTTGAAGAGGCAAATTAAAAAAAAAAGTTTTTGCACTCTGCAGACCTCCCAAAAATGGCCCTTTTTTTGCAACATTGGTCGTTTTTTTCTTCAAAAATGAGCATGAATAGCCTTTAGGAGGCTTGTAGAGTGCTCCTGGGGGGTGGGAGTCCCCCAAAATGAGCAAAAAACAGTTTTTTGTCAAAAAAGGGCATGCATATCCTTTAGGAGGCTTATAGAGTTCTCCTGGGGAGGCAAAATTGACTAAAAAAGGCCACTTTTTCACTCATTTTTGCCCTCTCCAGCCCCCAGGAGCACTCTGGAAGCCTCCTAAAGGCTAAACACAGCCATTTTGGTGAAGGGGGTGGGGTTTCGGGAGACCAAAAATGCTGTATTCAGTGTATAAGACGCACCCAGTTTTTCAGCCTCTTTTGAAGTGTATTTGTGCATTCTGACACTCTTTTATCAGCTGTTTTGAAATTGTCTATTGTATCTTCCTTTTCCTATACAGTACTTTTGTCTTGATTCACAGAGGGTTTTTTTTTCTTTCCAGCCTTGCATAGTACAGCGTAACTTGAATTTTGTTAACAGTGGTCTTCCTTCAGGATTATTCCTGAATAATAATAGGATTATTCTCTCTACATATTAGAAGTTGTCAAGCATTGTATGTGCATGATGTCCATGCTGATGTGTTTCAAACTGAATAGTATCTTAATTGAGTTGATACTTACAAGCAACATGATCGTGTATTATTTTTCTAAATTCCTACAGTTTTAATGAGGAGAAACTCCACACTCTAGTGACTGAACACTGTTACCCGGTAAGAATCTGTGATGATATCAGCAAGTGATTGCTTAAAAGACTTTTAAGAAGATCTGTCATGACGCTTTTCTGTAGTAGATACTTGCTCTACTGCCCTGTGATATTCCTGTGTTGTTAGTCTGCCACACTAGGCAGAGTTAACCATCATTGGTGGACTCCTTCATTTCAAGCCCCTGATGTGCTTTGCTAGTTTGACATCCTTGTATGCACTTAAAATTAAAGTATGGAGCAAACCTATTTTTTATATTTAAAAAAAAATCTAAAAGGGAATAGGAAGTAATGCACAGTGTTAACATCTGCATGGGCTCTAAAACTCATTACAAGGTTTGGGGAAAACTGCCTAAGGGCTCAGCTTGGCTTATAACAGCCTGACCCCAGAAGGTTGCCTTTAAGTCTCTTTTTTGTTCTGTTTCTAATGTCTGCAGGTATAGTTTAGACTTCATCTTTGGAAACATTATATCAAATTATTGGTTTCACTGATAATGCTGTATGTAAAAAGTTCTGAATGTGAATAAATTAGCCCCATGATGGCAAACCTTTGGCACGCGTGCCAGAGGTGGCCTGCAGAGCCCTCTCTGTGGGTATGTGTGCCGTCGTCAGCTGCTCTTCTGGGTTCCGGTGCTCCGGCATGCACATGCACACATTCCAGTTTTAGCACTTGATACCGAAAAGTTAACCATTACTAAACTGGTCTATTTTGTCTAAACCAGCGGTCCACAACCTTTGCAGCTTGCCAGCTTGACTGGGGAGGGGGAGAGCAGAACCGGGCAGTGTGAGCAGTGGCTCAGTGCATATGCACTCATAGCTCAATTAGTGAGTTGGGCTGCGCATGAGAGTTGATCTGTGTGTGCGAGTTGAGCTAAGCGCATGTGCACCCTGACCTGCTGCTCATGTGGCCCAGTTGTAAATAGGCCATGGACCAGTAATGGGCTGGGGCCGGGGGTTGGGAACCCCTGTTCTAAACAGTACTATGAGTTTCAGTTGCTCACAGCATGACTTTGTATTTTACACCCATTTCTTTTTTCTCACATGGTCTTGTTTATTTGCCCCATTTTTTTCTTCAATTGTTTTTGTGCCTTTCTACTTTCTTTCAGGAGTGGAAAAATATTTTATACCAAATCATTAAATCTTGACCCCAATATTTTGCAGTTTAAAATTTCTGAGTTATTAAAAGATAGGGATTTGGGTGTTCTTTTTGTTTTGGTCACTTCCATTTTTATTCTCTTAATATTTTCCTTAACAAAATTCTTGTAGCTGCTCATAAGTATTTTTAATCCTCGTGCATTAGTATGCTTAATCTGCTTAATTTGAACATGCTGAAATTTTAGACATGTTGTATTTGCTAGGAAATGGTACAAGGAAATGAACATAAGACCATTCGATGGAGATTTCTGGAATCATTGGAGCCCCCTAGAGTGGTCCAGGTGCGATGCCCAACTCTGCTGAACGAGGATCTTTTGTATGGGCAAGTAACAGTTCGAATTCACCTTCGACAGGTATGTAATTCCAATCACTGCTGCTCTGGAGGTATCAGAATGTGTTTTGCATATCACTGCTTAATGTCACAGGGTTGGTTTATTCTTTTTTGACAGATTTTAGCTATCTATGATCAGTTTGGGAGGCTTATGTATGGAAGTGAACAGATACCAAAGGATATTCTGGAATATGCTGTGTTTGAAAAACATTTGCTACACAAAACTGGCCAGTGGAGATTACATGACAAGATTGTTCCATCCTGGGCGCCTCCAAAAGATCCTCTAATCAAGGTATGTGTTTAGGTTATGATATGGCATTTATTTCTAAAGGTATCTTAATTTTTTTGATGCATAAATCAGAGCAATGTTACAGTTTTGGCATCTATCTTTTATCTAATAAAGAATAAAGTATCTTGATTCATATTCTTCTTCTTGTGCCATATCCATCATCTGACGTTGACAATCATGTTAGTGACTCTATTTTTATTAACAGCCACAGAAAAAAGTGCTGCTGAGGTTTGTCCAAACCTGTTCCTTGGATTTTGAAGCCATTATGTTCTGTATGGACCTCATTTGCCTTCAGTCTTTCCCTGGAGGATTAAGTGAAATATGATGTATTTTTCCGGGTGTCGCATCACATGTCCAAAATATTCTAACTTTCGCTTTTTGATTCATATATCCTACTAAATCATAATGTGATTTGTTTGGTTTTATCGTATGAAATGAGCTATTGTCAATTAATTATCCATGGTTTATTGAATAATCAGCAAGTGGCTCAGTTTAAAAACAAGTATGTTCTAAACTCAACACCTACATGCATTATTATAAGCCCATTACAGGACTTCTGTCAATTTCATGCTTTCTTGGGACATAGGATTATAGATCCTCACATTCTCATCTAGCATAATCAGTGGACATTGGCAGGAGCATGAGGAGTGGTAGTTTGGAGGAAACTATTATAGAGTCAGAGGTGTGTGCTTGAGTTCCCACTGTAGCCCTGTCCTGTGCTCATATAATCCTTACATAAGTCATAATCTTAAAACCTTAGTTTCCTGTTTAAATAATGTCAAAAGTAATTCATACAATCTTGACTGAAGAAGCACAGTCATTGGGAATGAACTATTTTATAAATGATAGGATCAGCTTGGATTGCACATCATCATTCAAATTCAAAACCAAACAAATTGCATTATAGCGTGTTTCCCCGAAAATAAGATCTGGTCTTATATGGTTTTTTTATGGTTTTATGGTTTTATTTGTATTTGTAGGCCGCCCTTTTCCCTGAGGGGACTCAGGGCGGCTCACAGAAAACCAAGGGAGGGGGGAATACGACATTGAGATTACAACACATAATAAAATAGCAAACAACATGCATACTACATTCGGGCGGGGTAACAGTCCTTATCTTATATATATTTGGTTGCCAAATTAAACACCAGGGTTTATTTTCATGGAGATCTTGTTTATTTTGTGACTGCAACGGAGCAGGAGGTGAGATGGTGGTGTGAGGCGAGATGGTGGGGGTGGAGGACAAAGTGGTTCACTGGTGCCACAGCCACTAAGTGAGGCGGTAAGGGTGGTGATGAACGAAATGAGGCATTTTGAAACGAGAAGTCCCAATAGTATTCTTGGCTGCCTGGCTCACAGAGCCATGATGCTGGCAGAGTGTGGCGGCAACTAGAGCATCTCACCCGCCGGGGGCTAGCAGGGTGTCTCCTGTTCCATTACCAATTGCATGGGGGATTACTTTGTCAACTGCTTTCCAACTTCGCTGCCCTGAGTCCCTCCCGGAGAAGGGCAGCATACAAATAAAATAAATCTAAATCTAAATCAACTCCTGCCCAGCTCTCCTCATTTCACCAAAGCATCCTTTCACTAACCTCCTTTCGACTTCCGTTCTCCACCGTGTGGCAAGGCAACAAAAGAAGACTGGGACTACCAGTGAAAAAAAAGATCAATCAGACCTTCCAACTTTGTGAAATCTTTTTTTTCCCCCTCAAGAAGTTGGAAGGTCTGATTGATCTTTTTGTTTTTGTTTTGTCCCACAAACGTCGTCAGTATCAGGGTTCTTCAGGCCGGGCAGCCAAGGATACTATTGGGGCATCATCCTCTATCCCCCCACCGCTTCACTTTGTCCTCCATCTCCCCACCACCTTGCTTAGTGGCCATAGCACTAGTGTATCTCTCAGCCTCCTGCTCTGTTGCAGCAGCGAGCAAGGAAAAGAAGCTTCCTCCTCCACCCACCCACACCACCTCATTTCATCATGCTCTACCATCTTGCTTAGTGGCTGTGGCAACTCCCTTGCCTCGTGTTGGCAGCAACCAGACAGAATGGCTGCACAAGCTCCTAAGTAGGGCTTACATTAGGAGTAGGGCTTATATTTGGTCCAGGTGTGAAAATCAGGCTAGGGCTTGCTTTCGAGTTAGGTTGTATTTTCAGAGAAACATGGTATCAATCCAACCAATGTGTTCCAACATTCCCACTTTTTTCCAGAGTTTTGAGGTCTAGTCCTTCTATGTTTTCTTAAGTCGTTTTTTTAAAATAAACAGTTGCTTATGCAATGGGAAGTCAGTGCATTTCCTTTATATTTCATAGTTAATGAACTTTTGACAATTGGGGCATTGATTTTGTGTTTTCTTTTTCCCCAACCTTACACTTTCCAGACTGTTATGATCCCAGGACCAACCGTGACACCTTCGGAAGCTTAAGGAAGAATCATCATAAATCATATTTAATGTGACAAATAATAAGACCAAAAAAACAAAACAGGAAGACAGAATTGGATATGTTGGGCGAGCTTCTTATGTGTTATGCCTCTGGTTAAATTATGAGGTATATATCAAGCTGTATAATCCCTATATTATTCCATTTTTCAGTCTTCCTTGCTAGAATAATTGATGTGTACTTTGCGATATTGGTTGTATATTGTTACTTTTTGATTAATAAAGTAATAGATTTTAAGATACAAAACCTAATCAACTTTTATTTTACAATCCACTGAAATCCACAGGGTCAGGAGCTTTCTCTGATTTCATAGATGTAAGGGTAGTGACAGTTTCTTGAATTAAAAAAAATATGGTACTTATGTAGCTAGTAATCTCACATTCTATATTTTTAAATCATCTATATCCTTTGTAGATGATTTAGAAATTATGGTTTGGAATAAAGTTTTTAAAAGTTTTAAATAGGTTTGAAGATTGCATACTCAGTCCTGTATAAACTGTGGTAGGCAAAAAGTCTTTTTTGCAAATAACATTTATTAAATTTGTGTTTAGCAGGTACCAAAATTCTGTATCACTCAGCAGCTTGATGGGAGACATACAGAATTCAATTCTTAAAAGTGAAAATAAAAAAGAAATAAAGCTCAATCTAATAATTGCTTCTTTTTATAAGAAGAATGTGCAGTAATTTACCATATTTTTCGGAAATAAGATGCACCCCCCCCCAAAAAAAAGAGGTTGAAAATTTGGGTGCATCTTATACATTGAATGTAGCCCCACCCACCCACCCACCGACCCTCACCTTTTGGCTTCTGTCTCCCAGCAATTTACCTCCTTGCAGCAAACAGAGAAAATTTGCTGAGGCGGCAAAAGGCAATCCCTGCATCCTGAAACAGCTGAAATTGAAAGTGAAACAGGCTGTTTGCTGCAAGGAGGGAAATTGCTGGGATGCAGAGGCAGATTTCCCCCCCTTCTAATCAGGCTAAACTGAAACTTGCTGCTTGCTGCAAGGAGGTAAGTCAATGAATAAATGTCTGTATAATGTTCAAATTATTAGACTTATTTTTTAAAGACTGCCTCATTATTGTTCTAGATAACTTAACAAAATGAAGAAGCTTTTTAAAAATAAATGCTTGTTTTGAAGAGCCCCAGTGCTATTGTATCTGTTTTTAAATATCAGAGAATAACATATATTTCCAGAAAGTCACATCAATTTTAACAGCATCTGTACAAGTATAGTCTGAAATGTAACACCATAAACAGGGTATATTGTCTGTGCTCTTTGCTGCAAGTAGGCAAATTGCTGGGAGTCAGAGGCAGATTTTCCTCCCCCCCCCCCTTTCCTCTCCAAAATCTAGGTGCGTCTTATACTTCGGGGCATCTTAGACTCTGAAAAATATGGTAATCTCAAGAGAATGCTTTGGCAGTGTCTTGCCTTTAGTGTGAAACCAAAGATTGGCATAACAGACACTAATAGAAGAACCCACCATCTCCAATTACAGTTACATAATTAAAAAAAACAATAGTGTAATTCCTTATTGGAAATTAACATTCTTATTCAAGAATAAGGGGGAAAATATGGTGCTTTTTACTAGAATCTTATGGGAATCTGCAGAGCAGAGTGAACTTGTTATTTTCTTCCCAGTTGTACTTGAAACTTGGGGGCAGTAAATGAAAGGAAGGGACTACAGGTAGTCCTTGTTTAATAACTGCCTCGTACAATAATCACTTGCAGTTGTAATGTTGATGAAAAAGTAACTTTGTGACTAAATTTCGCATTTATAACCTTTGCACATTTGTAAAGCAAAAGAAAGCTGAAGTAAGAGTCTTCAGAGTCATGTTTTTGCAATGGTTGTTAAGTGAATCACTGCAGCTGTTAAGTGAATTTGGCTTCTCCCTTTTTGCTTGCCAGAAGTCAACTGAGAAGGTCACAAATGATGCTCACAAGATTCTAGTATCCTGCGACTATCGTAAATACATGCTGGCTGCCCAGCATCCAGATTTTAGTAAGTGATTTCCACTTCACTTAACAATGGAGTACAGTATTTTTTGGAGTATAAGACGTATCGGAGTATAAGATGCACCAAGATTTTGAAGAGGCAAATTAAGAAAAAGGTTTTTGTACTCTGTAGACCACTCAAAACTGGCCCATTTTTCGCAAAAACAGACCCATCCCCCCCTCCCAAAAAGGGCATGAATAGCCTTTATGAAGTTTGTAGAGTGTTCCTGGAGGGTGCCCCCCAAACGACCAAAAAACAGCCACTTTTTGTCAAAAAAAAGGGCAAGCATAGCTTTTAGGAGGTTTATAGAGTGCTCCTAGGGGCTGGAGGGGTGGAACTGAGCAAAAAACAGCCCGTTTTTCACTCATTTCTGCCCTCCCCAGCCCTCAGGAGCACTGTAAAAGCCTCCTAAAGGCAAGCACGGCCATTTTGGTGAAGGGGGCGGGGTTTCGGGAGGCAAAAAATACTGTTTTCAGTGTGTGCAGGTGTGTGTGTGTAACTCCAAGTCAATCACACTATCCACTTAGGTAGCAACACTAATCAATTTCACATGCTATTGTGAACATAGAATAGACAAAAGGTGGAAAGCATAGGCAGTTAGCAAGACATCCCCAATAAAGGAGTGGATCTGCAGGTGCTGACCACAGATCACTTCTCAGTTCCTTTGCTTTCTGGCTGATGGTTTGTTCACTTTTGAATGCTGGCGGTGCTTTCACTCTAGTGGTAGCATGAGACAGAGTCTATAACCCACACAAGTGGCTCAGGTAGTGCAGCTCATCCAGGATGGCACATCAATGCGAGCTGTGACAAGAAGGTTTGCTGTGTCTGTCAGCATAGTGTCCAGAGCATGGAGGCGCTACCAGGAGACAGGCCAGTACATCAGGAGACGAGGAAGCCATAGGAGGGCAATAGCTCAGTATCAGGACCGTTACCTCCGCCTTTGTGCAAGGAGGGACAGGAGAAGCACTGCCAGAGCCCTGCAATATGACCTCCAGCGGGCCACAAATGTGCATGTGGCTACTCAAACGGGAAGAAACAGACTCTATGAGAGTGGTATGAGGACCTGACGTCCACAGGTGGGGTTTGTGCTTACAGCCCAACACTGTGCAGGATGTTTGGCATTTGCCAGAGAACACCAAGATTGGCAAATTCGCCACTGGTGCCCTGTGCTCTTCACAGATGAAAGCAGATTCACACTGAGCATATGTGACAGACGTGACAGGGTCTGGAGACGCCGCGGAGAACGTTCTGCTGCTTGCAACATCCTCCAGCATGATCGGTTTGGCAGTGGGTCAGTAATGGTGTGGGGTGGCATTTCTTTAGGGGGTTGCACAGCCGTCCATGTGGCCTGACTGCCATTAGGTACCGAGATGAGATCCTCAGACCCCTTGTGAGACCATATGCTGCTGCAGTTGGCCCTGGGTTTCTCCTAATGCAAGACAATGCTAGGCCTCATGTGGTTGGAGTGTGTCAGCAGTTCCTGCAAGACGAAGGCATTGATGCTATGGATTGGCCCACCCGTTCCCCAAACCTGAATCCAATTGAGCACATCTGGGACATCATGTCTCGCTCTATCCACCAATACCATGTTGCACTACAGAATGTCCAGGAGTTGGGGGATGCTTTAGTCCAGGTGTGGGAGGAGATCCCTCAGGACACCATCTCCCACCTCATCAGGAGCATGCCCAGGCGTTGTAGGGAGGTCATACAGGCATGTGGAGGCCACTCACACACTACTGAACCTCATTTTGACTTGTTTTAAGGACATTACATCAAAGTTGGATCGGCCTGTAGTGTTTTTTTCCACTTTAATTTTGAGTGTAACTTTATATATATATATATATATATATATATATATATATATATATATATATATATATATATATATATATATATATATATATATATATATATATATATATATATATATATATATATATATATATATATACATATACATACACACACACACACATACACATACACATACATACATACATACACACACACACACACACACACACACACACACACACACACACACACACACACACATATATATATATATATATATATATATATATATATATATATATATATAAACTTGATTGAAATCACAGTAGGCAGCATATAGTGCAAACTATTCAGATACAAACAAAAGAGGAAAGAATGTTCTGAGAGGATGATTTGTGATTATTTAAGCCCATAGGCCCCATTTCATGATCATGCCAACAACATGCTTCCCAAAGAAGTATATCAGATATGTTCAAAACATAATCTGAGGGCTACAGTTGTTTTCCCAGAAAAAAATGGAAGTAAAAAACCGAGATATACAAGAGGAGGATCCAATGTCCCGAAGAGACGACGTGCAATCTTAATGCTCTGAGATCACCGCCAGTACTTTTGCCGCTGGGTGGTCCAAACGGACCTAAACCGTCCTGCAGAGAATGGGAAGAATATGTCCTTCTGATCTCAGGAACATCGCAAAGTCCCTGATCGATTCAGGAGAAGTTATTCTAGCTGGCGACAAAAGCACAGCCCCATGGCTGATGAAGTTGGGGCGGCTCCGAAACGGCAGGATACAGAAAGAGAAAGTGTTTTCAGCTGGTGAAGAATTTTTACCGTTTTAAAAGAGACTGCCTATAAAAAACTTAAAGTTAATTTAAATTTGAGAACAGAAGAAATAAGCGGCAGAATTAAGCTTTGAATGGTTTTGGACAGTGGGTTATCTTACTTTTTAAATGCTACTTTCATGGATGGAATTTATGCAAGATTTTAAAATGAATGGATTAAGTTGTCTTTTATCCATTTTTATTATTATTATTTGCAACCTATGGACTAAAATTCTCCTTCATTACTGTGTGTGTTTTTCCCTTTTTCTTCTCTATTTCATTCAAGAATTTTACTTTTTTTAAACTTGGAATAAAAAAGATACAAAAGGCAACAAAGAAAATTGTAACAACAGAGGGAAAGACAACACTGCTACTCGGAGGCTGGAGGTTTGTGTATTGGAAACAAAACACTTTTACTTTCCTTACTGATTATTCTGGCTTGGCACTTCAAGGTGCTCACTGTTTTGTCTATAGCGAGTGATAAGAAAAGCATACAGATGTTCCTTTGAAGTAAGACCTGATTTTGAATTTATGTTTAATCTTGTAAAAATCTTCCAAGCCAGAGCAGCAGTGTGTGTCAACTGGAGATAATGACACAATCTCAACAGCAGAAAGAAACTTTAAGTTTGCAAAAGATATTGTTAGAAATTCAGAAACTATCAAACACATTTGAGAGGACAGAGAAGAAGTTGGAAAATCTAGAGCATCTAACAGTAAAATATGATGAAGTTGGAGATGTTTATCAAGTGGAAAAAGTAGAGGTTAGAGTCCTAAAAATCAAAGAGAAAAATAACCACAAAGAAATTAAATCCGCTGATATCTATGGTGATTGATTTATGTCTGGAAATGGAAAGAGTGGAATACAGAAAGAGGAATTAAATGGAGGGGAATTCTATCCTAGATGGCAAGATACAGAAGAAGAAAAAATAAAAGAATTTATAGATTTAAAAAGAGAAATTTTATTAGCAACTTCATTGAAAACACCACTGACAATTAAAGATAAGCTGATCAAGGAAACAGAAGAAGGGCATCGAAATTACATGAGAGACTTAAGCAATGAGTTGCAAATAGGAGTCCATACAAATTTGATTAAGGAGCTGATTAGAGGACTGATACCATAAATGGCAGAAGACATGAGATTGTTTTGCTACTGGAAAAATACAGGTTGATAGATGAAAGTGTATAATCTAAAACTAGTTAAACAGTGAAATTTAGTGACAATAGATATAGTTAAATAAATAATTGATAATGATACTGTATACATATGTATTGCTATGATAAGTAATATTTGGATATGAATATTGAATGGTACCTATGAAAGGAAGATTAGGAATTTTTTTGTTATATATAAAAGTTAATAAAAAAAGAACTAAGTTAAATTTAGTTAAGTTTTGATTATTAGGGGGAAAATGTTATGATAAAAGATACAGTCAAACAAAGGAGGGATAATGATAAGCATATATAAATGCATGGGTACAACATAAGGAAATTGGATGTAAACTAAACAGTGATTTGGAAAGAAGGATTAGAAATTTTTGTTACTAAATATTATGGATGTTTAGGATGTTAATATGAATTATGGTTGATGACTGTGGAAGAGATGCACGAAAGTCTTTGGTAACCAACTGATAGACTTTCTACAGTATGTAAAGAAGGAGGATTCTTTGTGTTGTGTCTGTTTTAAAAATAAAAAATAAAAAATATACATAAAAAACGAGATATACTTTCTCTTAATATATATCATTACTGTATTTACATTGCTACAGAGGGAGATAACTTTCTTTGATATTTAATATAGTACAGGGACAATATAGTCCTCACATTTGACATACTAGATTAGTAGCACTTCCTAAAAGTACATCAGACAACTCAGAGGAAGCGAGGGTTCAAAAGGGAAATTTGGAATCTCAGATTTATTATAAAGCAGCCAATGCCATGTGTGTTGCCTGTTTGTGGAGGAAGTCTCTGAGCAATGAAACAACATCTCAAAAGCAGTTTCCTCCAATCCTTTAACTCAGTGAGGGTTCTTAATCGTGGATCTGGGTCTGTAACGTTGATAAGGCTGGTCTTCATAGCTTCCTAATCTTTCCTTTATGAATAGTATCCATTGTTTCTTTGGGTTCACATCTTCTAATCAAGAGGAACTTAAGAAGTTAATTCAGAAAATAAAACATATCAATTGAAGTACACTCTTAACTCTTTCATGAATCTGCAACCTTTGGCATCCCTCCTTGTGCTCTACTGTTGAAAGATAGTCCTCTCTGGGCCAATATTTATCACATAAATATAATAGAAATAAGGGCGATATCTTTGAATTGCTTCATAGCTTAGCTTTAAGAACATCTATATAATCTTATTGTTGGACTGCACAATATGACATTGCATGTATCAAAAGGTATACAGGACATTTTTGAAAAACAAATGGCTTTCCCTAGCCTTATTTATTTTAGTGTTAGCTGAACTCTACTTAATTATTGTTTCAATTTACTACTATTTATATTTTTCCCCTCCTTCGGGGAACAGTTATTAGTCTATTTCTTTAGATTATAATGAAGAACTATGTTTTAAAATATTTTATAATGTATATTTCCTGCCTTTAACAAGTTTCTGTTACTATTGTTGCTTTAGTTTGTGCCTTCCAAAAATATCAGATTTCTGAATGCTGCTTGCAACAATGTCAAAGAAAATATTGTGTAATGTATATTTTCTGCCCTTAGCATGAGGGGAGGGGGAAATTGCTTTTGTTTTTCAAAAGTACCAATTTCCAATATTGTTTGCAACAATGCCAAATAAACATTCTCAAGAGTATGCCATCTTGTGGTTGAAAAGCACAGGTGACCAAGTCATTGATTGGATGACATCATTAAAAAGCTTTATAAAAAAATAATGTTTAGGCAGGAGATATCAACTTAAACAAATTTTTCAGAAGGTAGAAATATCAGTGTCTTTAAGCAAATTGCTCACATGAGATCTGGGACAATACAGTATGCATAGGATTTATACACAAGATTTATAATACATTTAAGGCTACTGTAATTTACACCCTGGATTTAATGAATAAATCATAGTTTATTTTAGGATAGGAAACCACAATTTGAAACAATTTCTGATTTGCCTATTACAGGGAGGCCTTAATTTATGACCACAATAGGTACTGGAAAATTTGTCATTAAGCAGTATGATTAAGAAAGATATCACATGACCAAACCCAATTTTCCAACCTTTTTTGCTGTATTGTCAAGCATCACATGACTGTGACTTCTGACTTTCCCAGCCAACTTCCCTATTGACTTTGCTTGTCAGAAGTCAGTTAGAAAGATCACGAATGGCAACCACACGACTATGGGACACTGTGACTTGTCTGTTGTAAATGTGCAACATTTGCAAAATGCCCAAATAACAATCACCTGACCATGAGGATGCCGAAGCAATGGCAAGTGCATGGACCAGTCATAAGTCACTTTTTTCCATGTTGCAATTTTGAATGGTTGCTCAACATATGGTAACAATAGCACTTAAACTTATATACCGCTTCACAGTGCTTTTACAGCCTTCTCTAAGCGATTTACAGAGTCAGCCGATTGCCCCCAACAATTTGGGTCCTCATTTTACCCACTCCAGTAGGATGGAAGGCTGAGTCAACCTTGAGCCTGATAAGATTTGAACTGCCAAATTGCCAGCAGCTGGCAGTCAGCAGAAGTAGCCTGCAGTACTGCATTCTAATCACTGCATCACTGCAGTGGTGATAAGTTGAGGAGTGCCAGTATAAATATATCTTACGGTGTATTCCTAATTGGTTTCATCCCATCCAAGTCTCTAATAAAATCTACAGAGACATAAGGCAAGGATAGCTTTTAAAAAAGAAATTAAAACAAACCAATATCTCCTTTACTATACCTCATTCCTTAGATTTTTAGTTTCTGGCTTTTTCAATAAGATATTTATATATGAATATAGTTGAGAAAGAGCTTTGATAGACAAATTGGGAAACCAAATAAGAATGAGATAATCTAGGGATGGTTTATTGCAGAAAAGAGGTTAGTGGGATTAGCAATGGTAGGGATGTTTGAAACTCATTCAATAAATTATATTAAATCATTTCTCAAATATTAATCATACCAATAATAGATTATTAAAAGCTGTATAATACTTCCAATAGTTCAAAAAGCCTTTCTAGTTGTATAGAAGTTATATGATTTTTATAATAATTCTATAAAACACATTTCTCTTTCCCATGTTATAGCTGGAAAAACTGATGGTTAAAGATGGTTCATGAATTCCCTAGCCATGAAACAATTTAATGTGACAGGACAGGTAGAACCCAAAATATTTGCATGTGTTACATGGCTCTTATTAAAGTCTATAAGTCAGGATGGTGTTATGCAGAGGGACTAGGCCTGTCACTCAGGGGTTCTGTTAAATATTAAGGAATATACACAGAGTTGTAATTTGTTTAACCACAAACTATTACATAAACAGCAATAAATTGAGTTTGCTGATCATATTAAGCCAGCAGCTAAGCTCTTCAAATCACAATGGCTGGATTTGCAGGAAACAAATGACATTTTCCTATGCAAATGCCACAGAAAAAAATAGCTCATGATATAATCCTTATAAAAATGCAACAATTATTATTTATTTATTATTTGTAATACACAGCTGTAGTGAAGCACCGAGTATATTCTGAGTTCATGTAGATAGCATCAATTAAGGCATAGCAGCCTCCCTGTAGTTGGTGACATAGCAATTATACTGTTTTCAGTCTTTGACTTCTTAATTTGAAAGTTACATATTTGAGTTCCTGAAAGTTGTGGTTTGTTTAACCGGTAGACCAGTTTTTTTTCAACGTTAGCAACTTTAAAATGTATGAACTTCAACTACCAGAATTCCACAACCAGCACATCTTAAAGTTTCCAAGGTTGAAAAGCATTGCTATACAGATCAATGTTTCTCAACCTCAGCAACTTGAAATCTACTATAATAGTTATGAGAATAACCTTGAGACACAGGAAGAAGAGCTGGAGTCTAGATAACGATCTGATAAAAAATGAGTCTAAACCAGAAATGTAGTTATAAAAGATTTCAGCTTCCTGGTCTGGACTACCATGCAGGGCTGACACCACCTTTTAAATTGCTGATACTGTGAAGCAGTTGTGTAGACATATACATATACTTGGATCAATGACCTGATTTCAGAATAGGGTAGCTTTCTAAGCAATATTCAGCATGAACTGAATTAGCATGATAAAATATGCTCCTGGATATTTTTTCAGTCCTCAGAATTTCATAGCAGGCATGCCAACCTGGAAAGCATTTTCTCCAGAAGTAAAAATAATAATAGCCTCTATTTGAGCTTGACATCTACTGTCCACCATGCAAGATTTTTGGAAACATTACGAAAATAGTTTCTCAGAATAAAGGTTTTTGTGTGGTTTTTTTTCCATTTTCAATGTTTAGCCCCGGGGCTTCTTCCTGGCCTCCCATGCAAATACTATACAAATGAAACTCTGCTTGGCCCATCAGGTAAGGACCACAGCATGCTTGAAATTGAGATTTCAGCCAACAACAAAAACTCCAGGCTGCTTGAGTTTTCTTTAATTTCTTATATAAATAAACTGGAAGCTTACAGGCTTCAAAGTACCAGCCTCTTCCTTTTTTAAAAAGAAAGTTTACAAGAAAGCGAAATTTTAAATTTTGTTAAAGAGAATGTCTTTCAGTCCCACATAACATCCATATTTTTGAAAAATAATTTGGTTAGTTGCAATGCAGTAGGCATACTCATTTAGCAATGGCAAATAAACTGGAGAGCAATGATAGTTTGTATCACCAGTTCCCCTCCCTCCCCCTCTTCAGCCCTTTTTTCCCATTTCGTTACTGTAACTTCCTGCAATAACAGATACTTTAGGAACAGGCAGCCATCCCCTGGAAGTTTTTTTGCGAATGCGTAGATATCATGTCAATATTCCAGTGTATCTACTGCCTCAATAATGTTGATTTTACTTAAAGTGGAAAACTTGTGGTACATGGGCCATGTTACAATTTATTCTAAATTCGTTAACTTTGCTGTAGGTTTCTTGACTGATTTAAGGTGCTGGTTTTATCTTTTACAGCTTTAACATCTTAGAGGAATAGACTGAATGGGGCTGAGAGATCTGCAATGGAAGCTCTGTTCTCTGTCGTAATATTGAACAAGGTTAAGCATTTCCTAATCGCTATCACTTTTTTTCAGTGATAGTTCCTTGCCGGAGGTGGGCTGCTTGGGGTTCGCAGGGGTTCAGGAGAACCTCTAACTAAGATTCTGTACAGTTCAGAGTACCCCTAAATCCTTCTCCTGGCTGGCCCCGCCCACTTCCCACACTGCCTCTCCAAGGAGTCCCCACATGGCCTGTTTTGGACGTAGGTAAGTGCAGGATTTGCGCGGAGGCTCAGGGAGGGCGAAAAATGGTCCTACCGGAAGTTCAGGAAGGCCAGAAACGGGCCCATTTCTGGCCTCCAGAGCCTGGGAGACTGTTTCTGCCCTCTGGAAGGCTCAAAGAAAACCTCCAGAGTCCGGGTGGGGCAACCCCCCCTCGGGTTGGTGCAGGTAGCCAACTGGGTCACGCCTATCATGGCCACACCTACCTAGCAACTGGGCAGAGAACCCCTTGGTAAAAATTTGGAAGCCCACCCCTGATCCATGCCTTTGGAACTTCCTTCCTATGCAGTTTCCAGATATGACATCATCATTCTTTTTAAAACTCCCTCTTTGTAATTGTATTTCTATATTTTATTAAACTTGTAAACTACCCTGTAAAGCCAGCATATCTTAGAAGGTTAGTGAAAAGTCTTTTAAGTTAATAAGGAACCAATAGGTAATATTTTGTAACAACAAAATAATAATTCTCCTTAATTATGATTATTGCCATTATCCAGTGATGTATGTCATAACTACTGCTATATGCAAACCTCCTTGCCAAATGATCCCCAATTCAACCTTGTTTAAAGCCTATTCTCAGTGGATGCTTTTCACTGTGAATAGAATTGTTACTCAGGTGGTATGGTTTACAAATATTTGATGTGGGTGGTTTGCAGTGGCTGAAAAAATACACAAAGGGATCCGTGTATTACATGTTTGTATTCCAAAACAAAATGCAAGTTTTCACAGATAACTTTCACTACTCTGCAACTAAAGGTGGAATTAGACAACTTTTTGGGGTAAAAACAGTCCTGTCTTACCACAGCTTCATCATCCAAAGTATGCAGTATTATTCCCCTTAACAATATATAGTGAGCATTATTACCGCAACTAGTAGATGTCTTTTTTTTTAAATCTAAAAGGTGGGTTTATTTTAAACCATTTTGCATCCAAGAAAGAGCTTTTTTCAAAGCATCGATCTTACTTTTGCCCGTTCAATTGTAATCCCAAGGACAGATACTTGATATGATTTTGCTAGGATCTTCTGCTTCCTGAGCCTCTGGTTTCTCCTCTGTTTTGCTTTGGGCTACCACAATAGGCACAGAACTGACTTCTTCTGTCTCTCCTAAGCAGGCTTCCGAGCCTTTTTCATTTTTTGCAGAGTAAGTTTTGGTCAGTGTAGAATCTTTCTCTGCTTCCGAAGAGAAGGTGTTGTCTATGAAAATGTCCTCTCTGCTTCCTGATGAAAGGATCTTGTTTGTACCTTCAGACTGTGCCCTTGGAAGACTGTGGCTCAAAGACATGTGCCCAGCCATGTGCGCGCTTTGGGTTATTTCCCCAGTGTTTGCTGGTACCTCTGTTTCTGCTTCCCATGGACAAATCTCTCTCTTACTGAATGACTCTGACTGTTTGGCTTCTTGAAGGGAGGTCTCCATATTTTCTGAACCAACAAATGTCTTTGAAGAAATGCTGGCTACCTCGATGCCTGCAGCATTTAAATCAGACTGTAGAGAATTGCTACTTTCTTCCAGAGTTTCCTGTGTTTCAACAGAGCTTCTTGAATCTGTTTTCACATTCTCTTTGGAAGCTTTCCTTGAGGTCTCCTTCTCCAGTGGAGCTTCAGTAACTTCCCAGGGACATATTTCAGCTTTCATAGTAGCTCCAGCCACCTGCATTTCCCCAAATTCTGTTTTTAGGCTTTTAGTATTGTCAGGTTTGATGGACAGGTCTAAGCTTTTACTGTTGGGTGTTAATGAGAGTGTGTCAATATTTTTCTGGGAAGAAATTGTAGCTTGCTGACTATGTGACTTGAATACTTTAGCTGACATATCTATCCAGGCTTTCTTTAAGCTTGGGCTTGTCAGCATATTGCATTTTGAAACTCCACTGATATCCTGTGTTACTATTGTATTACTGCTAGATGTAGGCTCTGTTTCCATGAGATCAGTCTTGCCACTGGATTCCTCATCCCCAACTTCCCAAGGACATATCTCTGCTCTTTCAGCATTCTCTGATTTCGTTGAACCATCTTTGGCCAATGTTGGGCTTTGGCTGCTTCTTTGTGCCATGCTCTCCCAAGGACAAATAGATTCTTGTGGGCTGCTTACTTCCTCTTGTCTCTTTATCTGCCTTATTAAAGGTTTTGTATCTGTTTTATAATTGAAAATCTGGTCTGACTCCTTTCTAAAGGTACTTTCATCTGGTGGTCCTTCAATCTTAGCATCTGTCTGATGCTCCTGGAAATCCCACGGACAAATCTCTGCCTTCACACCCTCAACACTTCCAGTATTTTTAGAACTAACTTGCAATAGATGTGGATTTTGACTGCTTTTTGTAGTTGGTTCTTCAGTGATCATACTTCCTGAGGGAAAAATAGATCCTTGATTACTTCTTGATATCTTAATTTTTTTAAATGCTGCTTCTCTCCAAGCTTTATTGGAGCTTTGACTTTTAAGTGCATTGCCTTCCTTCTCTTTGCAAAGCATAGCTGAGACTTGCTTTTTTGTTTTAAATGAGCGCATGGCTTCAGTCCATGGAGATATCTTCACCTCTTCTGAGGTTTCCCATGGGCAAACATCTACCTTTACACTTTTAATACTATCAGATTTCTTTAAGCCACTATCGTATGGAGGCAGACTTTGGTCACCAGATCTTGGTGAAAGTTGCTGAAGCTCTCTGCTGTCCCATGGACAGACATCTTCCTGTAAATTGCTCAGATTTGCAGTTGTTTTGGACAAACTCACTGGAGAAGTACTTTTGCAGCCCTCATCTGCTTTGGAAGCATTTTCTTTGGTCATTTCCCAAGGACAGACTTCTGCCTTTAAGTTTTCTGTGCTATCAAAGTTCTTTAAAGGGATTTTGGAAGGTATACTGGGATCAACACTCTCCCATGGGCAGACAGCTTCCTGGAGACTGCTTACCTTTTCTAACATTTTATAAGGACTTGTTTCTTTCTGTAAAATAATCTTAGGACTATCCACACTTTCCCAAGGACATATTTCTGCCAATATGTTTTCTGCACTGCCAGATCTGGGGGAGCTTAGGCCTTTAACATTTGACTCAGATGACAATTGACCAGCATTCAAGATTTCACAAAGATTACTTGTCTCTTGTGAGCTATGTGCCTTTTCTGGAGACTTAGATCCAATGGCTACAGTCTTCTTGGTTGCTCTTTCTGTATCCTGATTGGAAGGCGCCAACATTTCCCAGGGACAGATTTCTGCTTTATTAGCAGTTTCAGTGCCTTCAGCTTCCCAGGGGCAAACTGTTGTCTTTCGGTTTTCCAGGCTTTCTGAACTCCCTGAGGTGAGTTTGGAAAGACTGAGGGTCCTGGATGTAGACTTGATCAATACATCTTCCCCAACTATGTTCTCCCATGGACAAATAGATTCCCTATTCTGATTGTTCTCTTTCACAAATGCTTCTTCTCCAGTTCCTTTTTTCTCATCTCTGGAAACCTCAGTTACATTCCCTTTAAGCCTGCTTTCTGATGTTGAGGGATCATTGTTTTCCCAGGGACTTACTTCAATTTTTAGTTTTGGTTCACTGATTTCCCAGGGACAAATTTCAGCCTTCTTGTCTGTTTTTGAAACCAATGACGACAGGTCGGAAGTTTTATTCTCTCCGTTTTGATCGTCTAGTCCCTCTCTGGGACACATGGATCCCCATTGGTTCTTGGTCTTTTCCAATCTGTCCGGGGAGATCTCCTTAGCACCTTTGGAAACTGTGGCTGGTAGATTACACACTCTATCCTCAATATCTTCCTTCATCTCCCAAGGGCATAACTCAAGGTTTCTATTTAAATTATTTTTATGTGAGCTAGGAGAAGCTTCTTCTTCCTCATCCCAAGGGCAGATAGTGGCTTGTTTGCTGATTTGCTTTGCCCTGCTATATTCAGGACTCCTAGAGGGTACTACTTGTCTTGATGATCTTTCAGCAGGGATTAAAGCTGTTTCTGCCAACTTGGGCTTTCCACTGATGTCTTTCTCATTTTTGGCTTCGCTGCTCTCACTGTTCTTTCTGGAACTTATGCTTCCCTTTAACTTTGAATGGTTGAATGCTTTAATGGCTATACCTAAGCTTTTTATGGAGCTTTTGGGAATGAGGGTTTGTGATTGTTTCTCAGGAGAGCTGTTTTGATTACCTGAATCGCTCACCTCTAGGTCTTTTTTGCTTGGAATGGGCATTTCCATAACCTCCCAAGGGCAAACGTCGGCAGCAAAGGAGGCTAGCCTGGCTAATTCCACTCGAGAAGAAGATGGCACCTTATCTTCTCCTTGCATAGTCTTTTCCATGTCAGGTTTTAATGAAGAACCCTCTTCTGTTTCTGTTAGATATGTGTTTACTAACACTGGAATATTTGGGGGTCCTTGTTCAGGAGGCTGAGAAGGATGTTCCTTCTGATTGTAAGCATCCCACCGAGCTACACATCTTTCAATGTTGTGAATCAAACTTTGTTGCCTGATGGGTGGTTCAGGTGGTACCTTCTTAATGGTGTGGGGTCTTCTCTCAGGCAAATCAGGAATGTTGATACTGATGCTCCTGATGGGAGCGGGTATTACGTCCTTCCTATCTCTGCTTTCTAGTGGTCGTGATGGGTCTGTCTCAGCTTCCCATGGACATATAATGCTTTTGCCTTCCGGAAAATGTCTCTCAATTCCTTTTGCTGTATCCTCTCTCTGCAGCTGTTTCACCTCAATTTCTGAGACTACATTACTGAATTCAGTGTGCCTGGACTTCTCACTTTCTGGCATGGTGTCTTCCATTACTGCACTTATGTCTTTCTCTTGAGCAGGTTTATAGGTATTTTCTAAATTAGCTGTTCTAGTTAACAGTGAGGTGTTTTCTTTTTCACTGCTGGCAACACTAAGGGATTTCTGCAGAGTGTAATACTTGGGATACAGAGATTTCTTATCTGCCAACAAATCATGAGCACTGGCTGATTTGTATACCAGAGTGGCTGAAAAAACAGACTCATTGTCAGATTTCTCTGAGGCTTTCTTGGATAGCTTTTTCCTCATATGTGAATCCAACAAAGGAGTTTCTTTGCAACTATCATCTCTAGTTAGTTCACTGTTTGCCTTAACATCCCTCGGTTGGTCATAGGTACTATGAGATTTCTTCAGTGAAATCCCACCTTGTGCTTGGAAGACCACTTTGTGCTTGGGAGATAAGCCCTCCTTCAATTTCATGCTCAGGTTTCTGGAATCCGAGCATCTTTGCTTATAGGAACCAGAATGACTTTGTCTTCTTCCACTGACAGACCCAATTTTTTCCTTTTTGCTACACTGGCGGGACATAGATTCAGGAAACTCGGTGATACGTCTCATCAAAGTGTGGCCTAAGCCCCTCTTTGAACTTCTCTTCTTCTGAAGGTGAGGGTTGTTGGCCGTCATCTTCTTGGTCTTGTGAAATTGTAGCTGGGTATAAAGCTTTTTCAATTCATCCTACATATTATGTGGAAGGGGAGGAGAAAATACAGTAAAGGGCAGGGGAGCAAGATAGAAGAAAAATAAACAGCTTTTCAGTCAAAAGCATAATAATAATGCATTATGTCCACTGGATGAAATTTCATTTCATTCATTTTTTACTTTCATTTATTAAAATTTATAGGCCGCCCTTTTCCCTGAGGGGACTCAGGGCGGCTTACAATCACAAGGGAAGGGGATGCAGTATCAAAAGACAAAACAAAATGTGAACAAAGAAAAAATAATAAAACACAACTTTCATTCAGCAATCAACACTCGGGCGGGTAACTTGAAATGGCAACCGGAGTGGGTTTACTAAAGTATTTTCTTTTTTAATGGCTTTATCTGTACTCTTAAGATGGCTCTTTATTCCAGGATTAAGCGAAATACTCCTGCCATGAATCCATCTTTCTCCTGTGTGCTGCTTGGGGAATCTAAGCGTGGGTTAACTTTGTCCATTAGCCTTGAGACTGAGTTATGCAAATTGCTGGCCACGCCTCCTCTGACTGGACTGGTTCAGTTTTTTTAACTCAGTCCAGCCTAAAGAGACACAAAATTATTCTCTCTGGGTTACTAGACAAGTTCATCA
Organism: Thamnophis sirtalis; assembly: GCF_051295495.1. NCBI lineage: Eukaryota > Metazoa > Chordata > Lepidosauria > Squamata > Natricidae > Thamnophis > Thamnophis sirtalis. The sequence goes on along the minus strand of NW_028261384.1, from coordinate 99,617,181 downwards.
TTATTATTATTCAGCTTGAATTCCCTTCACCAGCTTGAGCTCCTTTCATGGAGCGGTAAATATCTCTACAAATAGGTTTGTTTTCTCTTCGTTTAAAGTGGCAATTGGATTTTAGCGTTCCCGGAGCCTTCGGGGCCAGGAAACCTCTTTATTGGAGGTGAGGGCATGCCATTGTTCATTGTGGGAAGGTTGGTTTGCCGCCTTCGTTTTGTCTTGTCGCAGCTGGGGATTGGTTCGCCACCCATGCTGCCCGCTCTAGCCACTGTCTGTTGCCCCCCTCCTTCCCCCGAGGTTGCCTGGTGATGCGCGGAGCCCGGATGCCCCCATCGCCCTATGGCTGGGCTCCCTGATTACCTCGACCTCGAGAGCCTCTGGAAGCCACAGCTGCAGTCGCTGGCAAGATACAAGGCAGGTGTTTTCCATTCTGGCAGCAGCCTTTGTACCTCACCAATTTGAATCTCCCACCCCTGTGGTTGGTCGTGGGGGCCATTTTGGAGCCCTTTTTGAGCTGACAAACAGTGTGGCTGGGCGTGGCTTCATTTTCCCGCCCGCAGTGATGTAAATAACCAGATTCATTGCTCCACGGACGTCGGTTTGCCACCATTTTTCAGGAGCACGAGTTTGATCTCTCACGGCCTCCTGCTTCAATTGTGATTGGCATTTGGTATTTCAGTGAACGTGAGCTTGAGCCCTTTCAACCTAGCTTACATGGCGGATCGTTCTATTACCGGGGGCAGCGCTGGGGCTTCCACCTCTCCTCAGTTGTCCTCCGATGCCACTGGGGCATCCAGAGTGGGTAGGACCACCACCAGGGCTGCCAGCCACAGATCCCGCACCACCTCTGCGGATCCTGCCAGGGGAGTTTAGGGATCCCTCAACCCCCAGGCCACCTCCCATCCTGCTGCCTGAAGGGCCTTCTACCTCCGGCCTAACTGGAATTCAAGGTTGGTCCCGAGACCTCCCTCTCCCTCAAGATCTCACAACTGTAGGACCTGACTCAAGCCTTCAGGGCTCGTCTGATCCTTCTGAGCTCAACCCAGGCCTGGCCCCCTCCTGTTCAGGGGCCTTAGCCAGATTTACTCCCATGGCTGCTGGCAGCAGACCTGAGGATACTTCAGAATTTGACCTCTCCCCTGGGCTCAGGGACATGATTGCCACTGCCATATCTAGGGGAGTGGATGCAGAATTACAGCGTAGGAATCAACGCTCTAGGAATTTGATTTCTGCCAGAGATTTAGCCACCTCTCAGGCTGATCTCCCTTCTCCCTTGCCTTCCATCTATAGTGAGGGGTATGTTTTAGGGGAGGAAGGTAAGATTTTGGATTTAGAGTTATCAGATAATGAAGGTCTGATTCAGGATAAAGTTCCTTTTTGGGACCTCTTCAGACCAGCCCTATTTAAATTCCTACTTTGTAAAGCCAAGGCCACCTCCAATTTGGGGGGAGCAACCACCCAGACCAGTACCGAGGTGGGCCTTGATCCCATGAAACACTTGTTTGTTGAACAAGTACAAGAACAAGAAGCTATTCCATCACCCAAATTGTTTCTGGACATAATCAAAAAACAATGGTCCCAGCCCACCGCAGTCTCGCCCCCTAGCAATGGTGGTAGAAAGCTTTATGCTTCCACTCCAGAATTGGACACCATTTTGCAGTTTCCTACTGTAGATCCACCGATAGCAGCCTTGGCTTCCCCGGCCCACATTCCATCCGAGATTTCAGAGGGATTGAAGGCTGAGGACCGCAAGGTGGAGCTCGTTATTCGCAAAACACACCAGGCGGCTACCTGGGCATTGTGTGCCGCTACGGCGGCCTTGTTCTTCAATAGAACTTCCTTAGTTTGGTTAAGACAACGACAGGAGAGGATAGGCCCAGAGGACTTGCACCTTCATCAGGATGTGGTCAAACTGGTGGCGGCCTTAGACTCCTCTTCGGATGCCACGCTCAATGCGGCCAAGTCTGCGTCCCAAGCTGTGGCATCCAACATAGCATCTCGTTGCCTGTTATGGCTACGCCATTGGCAGGCGGACGTACGATCCAAATGGCTCCTTGGCTCCACCCCCTTCAAGGGCGGTTCCCTATTCGGAGCAGCGCTGGATCCTATACTGATTGAAACGAGGGACAAGCGAAAGGTACTTCCTTCAACTGCTAGGCGCACGGATTGGAGGCAACAACTGTATCTTTGAAGGCAGCCTTTTTGTATTGGGGAGTCAGGGTACTCCTCCCTCCCGTACACCCCTCTATCGAATAGATCCTTTTCTCAGTCCCAGGACAGGTTTCAGGACAGAGCCAATACTAGGGACAGAGGTAGAAACCAGCACCAACAGCAGGCCCAGGCCTGGCGGCCCTTTCATGGTGCCAACAACCGGTCTTTTCATAGGTACCAATGACTCGCTAGAGGGTGGCACTATTGTCAGGTGCTTAACCACCTTCATCTGCCAATGGGAAACCACAACCTCAGATACCTGGGCTTTTCGGACCGTGAGGTTAGGCCTCACTCTGGAGTTCCTAGACATTCCCCCGAGACGTTTCATCAAATGCCTGGTGCCCAGGTGCCAGGTAAAGCGGTGCCTGATGGACATGGAAATCCAGCATCTCATTTCCATCAGAGCAATAGAACAGGTGCCAAGGGGACAGGAGGGCCTAGGTTTCTATTCCATATTCTTCCTAGTTCCCAAGACCTCGGGAGGATGGTGGGCCATCCTAGACTTGAAACGGCTCAATTTCTACCTAAAGTACCAAAAATTCAAAATGCAGTCACTCAAGAGTATTCTGGCAAGCATTCGCCATGGCAATCTCCTCACCTCCATCAACATCAAGGAGGCATACTTACACATGCCAATACATCCAGCCCATTGAAGGTTTCTGCACTTCCACTTGGCGGAGCATGATTTCCAGTACCATTCAGCCTATCATCGGCCACGCGGACATTCACCAAACTGCTAGCAGCCTTGCTGAGGTCAGTTCCCATAAGAGTCAATTGTTATCTAGATGACATCTTAGTCTTATTGTCTTCCCGGGACCAGGCTTGCCACGACCTACAGCTGACGATCGACACCCTGCAGGATCACAGATTTTTACTGAACTTTCCAAAGAGCCACCTGCATCCAACCACATCTCTTCTGCATCTCAGGACTGTCATCAATTTGGAGACTTGTGTGGTGTCTCTCTCAAGGGAGAGACAGCAGAGCCTGCGGTCCTGGTGAGTTAAGTCCTCAATCAGAGGTCACCTTCCCTCGCGGTATTGTCCCAACTTCTAGGAAAGATGATATTTTGCATAGATGTTGTTCCTTGGGCAAGGTTCCATGTACGATGACTGTAGTGGTATCTCCTCCCATTCCAAAGGACTCACACCAGTCACTCTCAGGCCAGAGTTTGCTTACCAACCAAGGTGTCCCTGTTGCTCCGTTGGTAGATGTCATCTCACATCCTCAAGGGATGCCTCTTCAAGGAACCAGAACAGATTGTAGTTACAATGGATGTGAGGCAATTCGGGTTGGGGGCCCATGTCCTGGATTGAGTGGCGTAAGGTCATTAGAGTGTCCAGGAGCTGAGCAACAGCATAAATTGGCTGGAGTGATGGGCCATCCGCCTAGCCCGCCAAGAATTTCGAGACCTGGTTACATCCAACCATGTACTGATACTCACTGACAACGTGGCCTCCAAGGCGCATGTCAACCACTAAAGGGGCATGAGGTCCAAATCCCTGATGATGGAAGCAGAACGTCTGCACCACTGGGTGGAAAACCATCTGTTGTCAGTCAGAGTGGAACACATATCGGGCACTGCGAATGTCCAAGCAGACTGGTTTAGCAGGGCCATGGTGGATCAGGCGGAGTGGTGCTTGTACCCAGCACTGTTCCGAGAACTGTCCCGCCGCTTCGATCACCTGCAGATGGACCTATTCGCTCAACCCAACAATACACAGCTGCCGTGATTTTACACCAGGTACCAGGGGCAGAAGGCATCAACGCCCTCTGCAGCCCTTGGACGGAGGGCCTCCTTTATGTCTTTCCATGTCTGCCAATTGTACCGCTGGTTATCCAGAAGATTCTGGTGGAACAGGGGGAGGTGATGCTGGTCACACCGATATGGCCACAACGCCCCTGGTATGCAGACCTCGTCCATTTGTTCATCTCACGCCCATGGAGAATTCCGGACGACCAGATATCCCTCTCACAAGGAGCCCTCATCCACCCAAATCCACAGCTATTACAGTTAGCCGTGTGGCACGTGAGTGGGCGACATGAGTCAGCAGCATTTCTCTGATAAGGTCATCTCCACGATCCAGGCAGCTCGCCACCCGTCAACAACCCGCATCTATGAGGCTACCTGGTGCACCTTCTGCAGATGGTGTCGACCAAAAGGTGCGGACCCTACCGGGGCAACCATACTGCCGGTATTGGACTTCCTACAGATGGGCATGTACAAAGGGCTAACACCTAACATCCTCTGCCATCAAATTGCAGCTCTGTCTACCGTGATCAGTGGTGGACAGGGCCACCCCCTATCTCAACACCCGGGGGTGCAGGCCTTCCTAAACGGAGTGGCGAACTTTGGTCCGCCTATTGTTCATCGCTACCCCACCTGGGACCTCTCCCTAGTACTCTGCCCTTGCGGCGGCTCATTCAACCCTATTCGAACCATCTCCCTCAGGTTACTGACTCTTAAGACTATCTCTTCAGTAGCCATCACATCAGCCAGGTGTGTGTCCGAGTTGGCGGCGCTCTCTGTCCGGGATGACCTCTGCATTTTCCATCTGAGCAGGATCGTACTACGTTTGGACCCAACCTTTCTTCCAAAAGTCAACTTGTGATTTCACAGATCACAAGAGATCACTCTCCTGGATTTCTGTCCACAGCCATCTCACCCCCCGAGGATGGCGTTGGCATCATCTCGACATTCGTTGTTCACTTCACTGCTATGTGTGACGCACGGCATCGTTCAGAAGGACGGAGGCCATGTTCATGTTTTTCCAACCTGCCATCATGGGCCAAAAGGCATCATCGCATACCATCAGCTGCTGGTTGAAGACTTGTATTGCCCTCGCCTATGACTGTCAGTCCCGACCTGTTCCCAGCCGCATCACTCACCATTCTACCAGGAGTGCGGCCATGACGGCAGCCTGGGCAATGCAAGCCTCAATGGAAGACATCTGCAGGGCAGCGACCTGGTCATTGCCGTCACTCTTTATCCATCACTACAAGGTGGACGTTTATGCCTCGGCTGAGGCATCCTTTGGATGGTGCGTGCTGTAAAGGGTAGCTTCTTCGGCTACGACACCAGACCAGCCTCGCTCCTGCCCCTGAAGTTAACCCATGCTTGGATTCCCCTTGCAGCGGACATAGAAGGACCGTTCAGGTAAGTCAACGGTTGTTCTATACTGCTGCTTCTACATGACCTTTTTCTAGCTGAAGAGTCATGGTTGAGAAAAAAAAATGATTAGTGGAACAGATGTCTTCTGTAATGGAGCAATTTTGTTCAAGTATCTGATATAATTGTGCATAATTTCTACTGGACCAGGGATGGCAGTCGCCCTTCTACATTGGTCCTCCTTGATCTCCCTTGTGTCTTTGGATATCTTTCTGGTCTGACTTAAAGGGTTGGAAGTGGAGATGCTTTTCTCTGATGGTTCTCCTTCCTTTAATTGGTGTATGTCTATGAGGTGAGACATGCAGCTTCATCTCGGTCCCTATATCAATATATCTTTTACATGAAGTTGCAAAGTAGATCAAAAGTTGGCAGGGGATTAAGTGTCCAGAATGAGAATAATACTCAGTTATGTATGCCTGCCTTGGACTGCTCAAGTCATGCTATACTGAGATTCCTTCTGGGTGCCTGGGTTCCATGAGAGTCTGGCCAATTCAAACCTAGTAAGATTAAGTGATTGTGAATTTTAGTTTCTTTCCCCCAAATCTGTTCAGTTTTCATTTGTTCACTTTGGATGCCCCTAGACCGAGTTGGTACCCTCGGCTTCTGCTCAACAGGCACGTGGCACTTTTGGCAAGAGGGCCTTTGCACAAAGCCAACTTCCAATGGGAATTGTCATTCCTAATCTGGGAGATTCTCTCATGCCTTAATCATTTCCCTTTTGGGTTAATATAATATTATAATGCATTGTACAGGTGGCTGCATTGAAAGGCATTTTGAAACTATAGCTGGTATGACCATATACTATCCCTTTACAGCAGGGGTGAAACACTGCCAGTTTGCCCAAACCGGTTGTAAAAAATGCTTAACAAAGTTTTTAAAAGTTCTGACCATCAGCTGTGCTGTGCCATGGTAAGACCTTTCTTTAAAACTTTTTTTTTTGTATTTGGGGTTCGTTTTTGGTCCCAGAAGGCTTTCCTGAGGCCTGCTAGGCCAAAAACGGGATGTGTGGGGTGCTGCAAAAAAAAGAAAGGAAGGAGGGAGGAAGGAAAGAAACAAAGAAAGAAAGAAAGAAGGAAGGAAGGAAAGAAGAAAAAAGAAAGAAAAGGGAGGGAGGGAAAAAGGAGAGGGAGGAAGAACCACAAACCTGGCACCAGACGTAGTTTCAGAGGATACCTTGAAAGCACACCAATCCAGAGCTGGAAGGCACCTAGAAGTCATCTAGTCCAACCCCTGCTCCAGCAGGACATTGTTAAAGTAAGTTTCTGTCTTTTGAACCCTCCAGTCACATGACTACATAGCCACACCCATCCACTCAAATGACCCTCACCAAGCCACGCCCCCAGAACCGGTAGGAAATTTTTTTAGATTTCACCACTATTTTGTGGGATGCGCTAATTTCTAGTAGTGCAATCTAGGTGCAACGTAAATGGTGGCTATCACCCATAAACCCTACATAGAAAAGGCCAGGATATTTGGGGAATGCCTGTTTCCATGTTTCTATCCATTTCACCAGATCCCGCAGGGTCAGTGTGTATCTTATTCCTTCTTTGTTGTGGTGCTTGCCTTGTGGGACAACCTCTCCACTACACTGACCTTTTGGAAGAATATGTTTTTCTCTTGTTCTCATATGTATGTTCTTGTTTTAGTCATGTTAGCCACCCACATTTGCTTAAATTGGGATGATACATTGATTGTTTGATCAATATATGGATGACAATTTGCAGAATTACAAAATGCAAAACTGAGAAGATGCTTAGCTGGTTTGGGGATGTGACAATGGAGAAGTTGAGTTCTGGCAGTTTGTAGCTCACATCAGCAACAGCATTCAAACTGTATGTGATTCAGAGCAGGAATTAGCCCTGAAAGAAAGGGTTAAATGCTCATTGTCTGTCCCAGGAAAGGAAATGGTTTACATCAGTTTAGCAAGAATTCAACTTTCCCCCTTCCCATTCCTCATCACCTCTATTCCCACCTATAACCAAACCCTCTAGGAGAAACAAGAAGCTCAATCTTATTGGACCTTCCCACCCTTTTGCAACTAGCATTTATTTGGGGCAGTGAAGGATGCCCTCCTTTTTTGGGGGGGATGTTGATTTTCTTCAGGAGAAAGACTACAAAAGGGAACTCTTACTCTGCACTGTTTCTGGCATAGCTAGCGTCAAAAGAAGGTCCTGAGTGTTCCACCCACCCGAATGTCATCGGGGTCAAGGCTGTGCTCACTCCATGCCGAGGTGATGCTGCTGTTCAAGAAGGATCCTGAATGCCTAATATCCAATTCGTCCTCATACATCTCAGCAGCAATTTCTTCTCTTAAGGGTGAGCCTGCATACAGGAACTGTTTGGAAGAATAGGAAACAGCAAATGTTGAGTTTCTTCAGGGAAAGATAACGCAAAATGTTAATTTGAGATCTCTGATCTGTCTATAATGCACAGTGATTTAAAGTTGAAGCCAATTTCTGTTACTTCATGTTTGATGCAACACTGTAATGAAAAGTCACAAAACATGATCTACAAGTCACAATGGCTGATTTCATACACCAAGCTCAAGAAACTATATTATGGATCAGCATATTTGTGTGAATCCTGTCTATAAGAGTCTGAAACTCTTCAAGCATTGGGCTTTTTGTCCCTGTTGATTGGGAATAAAATTGTTGAATTCCAGCAGGTTGAGGTAATTTGAGGTATGCGTTTGTTCAGTTTCTTATCTTTTTAAAATCCTTGGTACTCATTTTGGCTGGAAATACATAATTTGTTATGTCTATATATTGCATTTCCAGATTTAAATGGTAGTTTTATGCTGAATGACTTACTGAATACAAATAGCCCTTGAGCTATGGCCACAATTGAGCCCATTTCTGTTGCTAAGCGGGACAGTCGTTAAGTGAACTTTGCCCCATTTTTTGACCTTTCTTGACACAAGTGAATGACTGCAGGTGTGTTAAATTAGTAACAGGTTATTAAATGATTCTGGCTTCCCCATTGACTTTGCTTGTCAGAAGTTCACAAAAGTTGATCATGTAACCCCAGGATGCTGCAACAGTCATAAATATGAGTCAGTAGCCAAACTTCTAAATTTTGATCACAGGACCATGGGGGTGCTGCATTGGTTATAAGTGAGTCATAACTCACTTTTTTCAGTGCCATCGAAAATTTGAATGGTTACTAATTGAACTGTTGTAAGTCAAGGACTACCTGTAATAACAAAAGCCTACCTCAAATTATTTCTGGCCAAGTTATATGCTCTTAACAGGATGGATATGTTCCAGGTTTCTTTCTAGAAGCAATGTTTTCAGATGTGACTTGGGAGACATATGCCTTCTCTAGGTTTAGGTTAGGTTTATTGGATTTATATGTCGCCCTTCTCCCAAGGACTCAGGGCGGTGTACAACATAAAAGAATATTACACATATTACAAAAATTAAAAGGGACATTAAATAAAGTATCCAAAAAAACCAATTGATATTTATAATAAAATTTAAAAAAATAAATTAAAATTAACAACCAAATTAATCCTATATTTTATTCTATTCAGGCCAGGCCAGCTTGCTGGAAAAGCCAACTTTTTAGGCTGCATCGGAAGGACTGGAGGTTGGGGATTATGCAAAGCTCCGGGGGCAGCTGATTCCAGAGGGAAGACGCTCCCACAGAGAAAGCTCTCCCCTGGGGGTCACTAGCCGACACTGTCTGGCTGATGGCACCCTGAGGAGGCCAACTCTGTGGGATCGCACTGGACAGTGGGAGGCTACTGGTGGCAGTAGGTGGTCTCGCAGGTACCCTGGGCCTAAGCCATGGAGCGCTTTAAAGGTCCTAATTAGTACCTTGAATCACACCCGGAAGATAACCGGCAACCAGTGCAGGCCGCCTAAAAGGGGTGCAACATGGGAGCATCTAGGTATCCCCATGATAACCCGCACGGCCGCATTCTGGACCAGCTGAAGCCTCTGGGTGCTCTTCAAGGGCAGCCCCATGTAGAGAGCATTGCAGTAGTCCAGGCGAGAAAGGATGAGGGTATGAGTGACTGTGCACAGAGCATCCCGATCCAGAAAGGGGCGCAACTGACGTATCAGGCGAACCTGATAAAAGGCCCCCCTGGTCAAGGCTGTCAGGTATTCTTCTAAACTAAGCCGCGTATCCAGGAGGACTCCCAGATTGCGGGTCCTCTCTGAGTGGGATAAAGTTTTTCCCCTTTTCATCAAAGATGAAACAAGATGCACAAATTGGGGTGACAGAAACCACAGCCTCTCAGTCTTGGAGGGATTGAGCTTGAGCCTGTTCCTCCCCATCCAGATCCGCACAACCTCCAGGCATCGGGACATTATGTCGAGGGCATCATTTGGGTCGTTTGGGGTAGAGATGAAAAGTTGGGTATCATCAGCATATTGATGATACCGTACCCCCAAACCATGGATGATCTTGCCCAGCAGTTTCATATATATGTTGAACAGGAGGGGTGAGAGAACTGACTCCTGGGGCACCCCGCAAGTGACGCACCTCGGGGTCGATCTCTGTCCTCCAGTCAATACGAACTGCGACCGATCCGACAGGTAGGAGAACCACCGCAAAACGGTACCCCCTCCCTCCCAACCCCCTGAGTCGTCGCAGTAGAATACCATGGTCGATGGTATCGAAAGCCGCCGAGAGGTCTAATAGGACCAGGACAGAGGAGCAGCCCCTGTCCCGGGCCCGCCAGAGATCATCAACCAATGCGACCAATGCCATCTCTGTGCTGTACCCAGGCCTGAAACCCGACTGAAACGGATCCAGGTAGGCAGCTTCATCCAGGTACTGGGGAAGTTGACGTACTATTACACTCTTGACAACCTTCGCTACAAAGCGAAGGTTGGAGACTGGACAATAGTTGGCTAGGTCCAGGGAAGGCTTCTTAAGGAGGGGCCTCACCACCGCCTCCTTCAAAGAACCCCTCTCTCAATGAAGCATTGATAATCGCCTGGAACTAACCAAGAGGGACATGGGTCCAGCACACAAGTGGCAGCACTGAGTCTCCCTATAATCCTGTCCATGCCCTCCGGGATCACAGGGTCAAACTCATCCCAGATAGTCTCCACAAGATTCATCCCTGTCGACTCACCCGAATCTACCCAGTCAGAGTCCAAGCCTGTCCGAATCTCTGTACTTGGGAATGATTTCCCCCAGAAATCCAATTAGTCCCAATCTTATTGGTCTGTAGAGTGTCTTTAAAACCTTGGCTTTCTCCCAGAATTGCCAGGATGATAGATGAGATGACAGTTCTCGGAAGTAATTCAGACAAGAAGCATTGACCTTGCAGACTAACACTCTGCAAGCTTACACGGCTTAACACTGCTTTTATTGTAAAGTTATAGTATTAGAATTTTGAAAGTCTAAAATACAGGTAATTCTTGACTTACGACCACATTTGAGCTCAATATTTCTGTTGTTAAGCAAGACATTGTTAAGTGAGTTTTGCCCCATTTTCCCAAGATCAATTCCATAAATATTATTTGAGCTCATCTTAAAGAGATAGAGCATGCATCAGTGATCCCTTGATTGTATGCTATAGGTATGTTGAATTTTGCTCTGTTTTTGTTGATATTATTGGAGGGAGATTAGTTCACACTAGATTGGGAGGTCAAAGAAATCTTCTAAATAAATAATAATGCCCATTCTCCTGTCACATACATGTAAAACTTTGGTCAGCAAATATATCATACATTTTTAAAATTTTTAGATTTTTGTTCCTGAAAACTACATTCTCTAATACAAGGAGAAATAGAAAACAGAAAATGAACAGAACAGTGTTATGACATCTTAAACATGATTTCTGATTCAATTTTTGGGGAAGAAAGAATAGAACCTCTTTGCTTACTTTTTGTAAAGATTCACCCTACCTTTGGGATGAAAATAAGTGCAAGTGTCATTGTGGTAGTGACATGAGTATGGATGAAAAACAGTAGTAGCGTCCAGTCAGGATGCAGGGAAGGAACCATTAAAAATCTGAAGAGAGAAATAAAGAAGATGGCATGGTAAAATGCATTGGAGATAGAAAATGGTTAGAAGAATTAGGAAAAAAGTAAAATCAGGCTTAATTCTTGGGCTTGTTTTGAAACAATTTAATGTTTAGTCTTCAGAGGTAAGGCACGAACAACAAAAAGCAGCTCTGGGACTTAGGTCAAGATGTTCCTTTATGTTCCTCCACTGAATATAGGAATCTAGCCAAATTTTGCCTGCTTTCCCCTGGGAAACTCTGATATAGACCTAAGTGTTTGACTTCATAGGCTTCCTCCCACCTATAAAGTCCAGACTGGCATATCTCTCGATTTCCACTGGGGCCTCCTTTCTTTCAAGTTTTAATTGTACCACATTAGATAAGCGCTTCACATGCAGGATTGTTGCAATCTTTACAATGCCTCCCCCTCGCTTGGTAGATGCGCTAAAAGCTTACCCAATTTGGCAACCGGCATTTTAAAAAAAGGTTTCTCTATTTTTTGTCCTTTTTCAAAATCAGCTTGGCCAAATTAAAAACTGAAGGAACTGGAAAAAGTTGGGGGAGGGTAAGAGGTTAATAGTGTGCCTACTGAAAAGAAAGTTTTATAGAAAACATTCTGAATAAATGGTCATGTTATAAATTAGGAAACTGGGAAATGTCTCTGACCTGTTATTTTCCAAATAATTGATATTCTCTCTCCCTCTCCCCCCCTCTCTTATTTATATCTATCTATCTATCTATCTATCTATCTATCTATCTATCTATCTATCTATCTATCTATCTATCTATCTATCTATCTATCTATCTATCTATCTATCTATTAGGGGTGGGTTCCTGCCAGTTCTAACCTCTTTTATTGAAGAGGTTCCACAAATCTACAGTGCTGTTTAGAACCGGTTCCAGCTCCCTCCCCCTGCCTATCTGCACATCATCAAGATGAAGAGCGAGAGGACGAATTCTGGAGTTGAAGTCCATAAGTCTTAAAGCTGTCAAGTTTGAATACCCCTGGTTTTTTTTAAAAGGTTAGGGATGCAAGAGTCTTGTAACTTAACAGCTTTAAGACTTGCGTGCTTCAAATGCCAGAGTTTCTAAGCCAACCTTTTGATTGCTAAGCAAGAGCGTTGTTAAGTGAGTTTCACCACATTTTACAAGTTGGCCATGCCCACCCAGTCACACGGCCAACAAACCACTCTGCAGGCCACACCTACAGAAGAGGTTCTAAAAATTTATACATACATACATACATACATACATACATACATACATACATACGCAGGTCTTTGGTTATTCGGGTTTTCTCCCGCGTAAAATTGGAAGTGTCTTGGTGACATTTCTGATTGGTTGGGGGTTTGTGTTTCATGTAAGGATAGGAGGGGTTTAAAGTGGCTAATGTTGCAGTTGCGGTCTGGCTTCTAGTTCTTGGTTGTGCCTCATCAGCCCGCCCTTATTGACAAACGAGTCCCTAACATGAGGACTGACACCAGACCCACACTCACAAGAGCCACACAGGATGTCACCACCAAACATCCACGAAGAAAGCAGACAAAACCCCACACTGATGATGAGGCATATATGTATGTAGGTCTTTGGTTATTCGGGTTTTCTCCCGCGTAAAATTGGAAGTGTCTTGGCGATGTTTCGATGAAGTCTCATTCGTCATCTTCAGGCTTGTTTGCTCAGCTTGGTGCTTCCAGGAGCAATGTGAGATCTCGCCTGTTTCTTCCTTTTAACTGCCAGTGGGGGTTTGAGCTGATTGGGTGGGAGCTTGGCTGTGTTCTGATTGGGTGGAGGTGTGTTCTGATTGGTTGGGGGTTTGTGTTTCATGTAAGGATAGGAGGGTTTTAAAGTGGCTAATGTTGCAGTTGCGGTTTGGCTTCTGGTCCTTGGTCGTGCCTCATCATCAGTGTGGGTTTTTGTCTGCTTTCTTCGTGGATGTTTGGTGGTGACATCCTGTGTGACTTTTGTGAGTGTGGGCTATGTGCTACTCCGCTTTTGAATAATTGACAATAACAGAAAAGGAATAACAGAATAACATTGTTGGAAAGGACCTTGGAGATATTATAGTCCACCCCTACCCCTGGTCAGGCAGGAAACCCTATATACCATTTTAGAGAGTTGTCCAATCTCTTCTTTAAAATCTCCAGTGTTGAAGCATCTACAACTTCTGGAGGCAAATCATCCCAGTGATTAATTGTTCTAACTATTATGATTAATAGTTGGCTCTCTCTTTGATTAGTTTCCATTCATTCCTTCTTGTTCTGCCTTCAGTTGCTTTGGAAAATAGGCTGACATCCTCTTCTTTGTGGCAGCCTCTTAGATATGCAATACTGTGACCATGTCTCACCTAGTCCTTCTTTTCACTAAATGAGAAATACCCAATTCCTTCATATCAGAGGTGGGTTGCTCCCAGTTCGGCCTGGATCGGGCTAACCGGTAGTAGCGGCAGTGGGAGGCTCCACCCAACTGCTCAGACGCTTCTGCACATTTGCAGAAGTTTCTGCGCATGCACAGAAGTGTTGTGTGCACGCAAACAGGTAGGAAAAAAAATATAAATCCATCACTGCTTCATATGTTTTAGTCTCCAATCTCCTAATCATCCCTAATCAATATTTGTAACCTATACTTAGCTAAAGTTCTGAGTAAGAATCCTGGCATTCAAGGCAAATTCTACTTTTCATTTCTTCTTGCAAAGCATTAAAACAAGTTGCTTTTAATGCTACCAAATTCTGTTTCAGACCTTGTATCATTAGGGCAGCAATAGTAAAAGTAGATAATTATTTTCATTATAACTAGAAACGAACAAAATGTGTATACAAAATGTGTGTGTCTATGTGTATACTGCAGAGCTACTGAATTATTAACTCACTTTGCAAAGATGTAAAACACATAAAATAAAGTATAACTTATGCATACACATTTTATTTTATACCTAATTTTTAATTAAGTTTTTACCTCTTTGCAAATCTAGTTTAATAATTCAGTAGTTTAATCTTAAATATTTCTAGCATCCTTTTGGTTGTATTTTATTGCTCCATTTTGTTCTTTCCTTTATGCATTTCCATGTGAGCTTTGTAACAGTAAATTATTGTGGTAAGTGCTCAGATAAACATGCTATGTTCTTATCCAACAGCAGATGTTGTTGTCACTTTTTTTGGATATCAAAGAAGTTTTTCATGTGGTTTTCCACAGCAACTTCTGCTTTGTTTATAATATATTTTTCAAAGGGCTATCTATATTTCTTTCTACTTGTATTAACGTTTATCTCATATTATATTATTAAAAGTGCTGTTTACATACCTTTAGAGTGCCTTCATTTGCAATAATAAAAAATGCAACGCCTTACAATGTAAACAGATACTTTTATCACTCTGTTTACTGATGGAGCTTGCAGTAGTTCTCGGCTAGAGACATCTGTTTATACTTTGGTAGACACAACTTATCAAGGACTTTTGTGGGCAGTGTTTACTCTTACAGCTCCTGGGAGTCAGGTAACGCCAGCATCTCAAAATATTGCCTTAAGCCGGTCCTTTGAAAAAGCCTTTGAAAAAGCTCTTTTTCTCTTACCTCATAACATGAAAAGCGGTAGAAGTTATCAGCTCATTGTGAACAGCAATGCACATGTAGCGAGGTTCATGGAAAGCAGAAGGGATTGTTCGAGAAGTATAGCAGAGAAAACTTCCCCAAAACAAGAATAGCATTTCAGCTAGACAGCAAGAGATACAAAGATAAGCAGAGATGTGGCATTATTCTTCCCATATTTTCTGTATTCTTATCCCATGCCTCTAGATGATGTATTAGGTGGGTGGATTGATGCATGGATGCATGCATGGATGAATAAAGAAAGAAAGAGAGAGAGAAAGAAGAAAGGAAGATAGATGGATGGATGAATGGATGGATGGATGGATGGATGGATGGATGGATGGATGGATGGATGGATGATCATATTCAAAATCTGGTAGGAAAACATTTCCCATCATTCCATTGATTGACTCATTTCTGACCTGAAATGGTTGGAGGTTGACAAAATTCTAAGAAGGAACACTCGATTGCATATCCAGAGGTACAATACTCCCATTTAACTCATCATATGGTATTTCATATACTAGAATTGAAGTGCTATGTCACTGAAGCATGAACAAATTATTCTTCTGCTAGTGCCTGCAGTCGCATAACTATTCATAATCATCTCAGTGGCAACTCAAAGCTGAAGATATATATTGCTATTTATTGCTGCAGTAAATAATAGAAGCAAAACATTGAAAACAAAACAGGCATTATGGAGGATGGAAGGAAAAGAGAGGAAATAAATAAATAGGAGAAATGTGGAAAGATGGAAGAAAATAATTATTCAAAGTTGAGAGGATATTTAGGAAAGAATAATGACATCAATGTTAATGATAACTTTTGACACTGTGTTTATGCTGAGAAACAGAAGTAAATACCGAATCAATGGGTGATGACTTTAGGAAAGTAAAAGGCTAAGGCTAACATGAAGAAAATAAAAATATGCAATAGAGGCTGTACAAAGCAAAAACCAGGATTAATTATTATTTATATAGAATAAACAGATGGCAGCTGCAACCATGTGATCAAAACTTTATCTTTCTCCTTTCCTGTCACATGGTAAAGTATGAGATCCTCACCCACAGCCATCATGTAATCCCATCGATCTTGATCACAGATGTAAAACTGGAGGCCCCTAGGAGTCTGTGAACGGACTACCAGTGGTATATTTTTCTCAATATTCTCCAGCATCCCAACTGTCCATGCAGCCAAAAACCAAAGGACCAACAGGAGAATCAATGCCAGTTTCTTTAGCACTCGCCCACTGGTCATATAAGGGACACGCTGAGCCGCGTGAGACAGAAAGATCTTTAATACCCTGTGGGACAAAAAAAATAAAAGTGACCTAATCTAAAGAAAAACCATCCTCATTGTTTCTTTGCAAAATGAGAATTATGTATAGTGTTCAAGTACATGAAGGAATTGGGGGACCCATGCATTTAAACATGTCTAAATAGTTTCTGCAATTAATTGCTACTAGTTGCTAGTTTAGTTACTAAAAGCTTGCTTTAATTGTTAGCAGTTAATAAAGTATTTTTATTTTCCTTGTTTCACCAATAAATAATAGATTGACATTAAAAGCTTAAAGGCTGTATTAAACTAACATTTAATCATGTTGGACTTCATTCAGAAGGTTTGCAAGAAAAAAAAATGGATCCTGGTTGGGATTTATATACATTTGTAGTTAAATTAATCATTTCCTCTTCAGAGGAAATTACAGTTCCCAGGAGGCCCTGGAAAAGATGGTTAAAAAAAGAGTCAAATGGTATCAAATCAGGGTAAGCGCATAATATAATTTATCTGAGAAGTTTTTCTGGCACTTCTCTAACCAATGTGGAGCCAGTGTACTGGATTAAATGGATCACTGGATTTAGAGGGATTGAACAAAAGAGGGATTCAGCTGCCAGTATTCATTCCAATCACAGACTTAAGAAAATAAGTCCAAGGTTCAATCCCTTTTTTTCACCCAACTTCATGGAAAAGTCTCACCTATACAGTTTAAGAGTGATTGTTCCATAAACAATGGCAAAACCCAGCATGCGCACCCATCGCAGGACAATGCAGCGGAAGATACTTGGCTTGAAGTACAAGATAAAGACCTGCAGGAGAAGGAAAGGCAAAGATAGTGATGGGTAGGACCTTTCTTTTCTCAGAAGGGCATTGAATTGGGGAAAGAAAGGGAAGGAAAACTTAAATGTAGTCTTGGGTCTGAATCAAACTGCCTTTGCACAATATGCTAGGTTAATTGACCATGGTTGATTAAATAAATTCAGTTCTTTGTGTTTGCACTGAACTATAAACTAAAGCAAAATATGAATCAAGCCTCACAAATTAGCTTTCTGTCCTTGAGCTGTTGATTAATCAGATGTCTCAGGGTTATCACACAAAGCAGATTATTCTAATTAGCCTCTTCCCCCCCTAAATGTAACATTTATGAACATTAATATTTGTATTTTTAATAGTTTATAGTCATCAGCCTGTATTTGCATATTTCATGGTCCTACACCACTTTTTTTTGGGGGGGGGTGATTCAAGTCATTGTTTCCTCCTGGACTAGTCCCTTCACTTTTCCTTGCAAGGTTTTTCCGAAGGGGTTGCCATTATTTGCATCCTAGGGCTAAGAATGTTTGTTGGTACAAGTTCACTCAGTAGGCTTTATGTCTAAGGCAGAACTAGAACTCATGATCTCCCAAATTTCAAGTTCCCTGCCTTAGCAATTACACCCAACTGGCACTCAACCCTGCATCTCTATGCTAAAAAGATAGTTTGAGAAGTGAAGTAGTATCCCCAAACTTTTTTCAGACTGCTCCAAAATGCTGCCTAATGTTATGGGGCTTTCCTTTGCCTCTCATCAAATCTTGCTCTACTCTCAGAGGCTGCCATTTCAAGCACGCATTTTTGCCTCAGCTGGCCCAACATACAATTCATATCTTCCTTTGGACAGCAGTATGTTGACAGTGCAACCTTTTCCATTCTCCTTCCCGTGAGCCAAGACACTGAAAACTAGTTTTATTTCCCAATAGTAAACCAGGAGTGGGCTGCTAGGGGTTCACAATCTTCTAACTAAGATTCTGTGCAGTTCAGAGAACCCCAAAATCCTGGCTGCCGCCCTGCCCCCACGCAGCTTGTTTTGGATGCAGGTAGGTGCAAGGTACCCGCAGAGGCTTGGGGAGGGCGAAAAACGGGCCTACCGGAAGTTTGGGAAAGCCGGAAATGTTTCTGGTGTCCAGAGGATCTTTGGAGCCTGGGGAGGCCATTTTCACCCTCCCAGAGACTCAAGGAAAGCCTCTGGAGCCTAGGCCGAGCAACCCCCTCCATGGTTCAGAAGACCGACTAGGACACACCCACCATGGCCACATCCACCCAGCAACCGGGCAGAGAACCCCTTGCTAAAATTTTTGAAGCCCACCCCTGAGTAACCCACACTGAGATGGTAAACCAAGCCATATTCTTTTTTCTTGATGGCCCATTACTATCCATGTACCTCATAACTAAACCCCTTTGGGTCCAATTCAGATACTCACAGGAAAATAGAGCAGGAGTGAGCCAAAGAGTATTGTCTCCAGAAGAATAACCCCTGAGGCCCGAATCCTCTGGGAAAAGAGAAATGAATGTGAAATGATGGTGCTTTGAAAGCAAGGTTGGTGGTTGTAAAGTAGTGCAAATTTTCAACTACTGCAAAAAGTAATGGCAAGTAAGAGAGCAGGACAACCATTTTATAAACCCAGTTTGTGTTCTACTGCTCACCGTGGCCCGTACCTTGCTCTTCCTATAATGGTAAGAAATTAACATGTTGAAGAAAACTGTCAGCATACAGAAGGCCTGGAAAGCAAGAACAATAGCCCGTAGAGACCAGTCTTCCTGGATCAGACATGGTTTGCCATCAATACAGGGGGTGCATCCTTCCTGACAGGGATGGCATTGCAGCAAATTCCCAGAATTCACTGCTCCATACTGGGAAGCACTTTGTCCTTAGGGTGGGAAAAAGAGTAGAAAAACAATATGTTAAAATAGTTTATAACTATTACTGATCACCATCCTAAATGGTCCTCTATATTCATATTTAAGGAGAAGGCATAACATTTGAAAAGTTTTGAGTAGACATCTACATTTAGATATAATGGTGTCCAGTTCAAAACATACGTATACAAAAACTTAATGCGCCCTTAAATATATTTTTTATTTTTTTTACATTCTAAGTTTAAAAGAAAAAACACACTTCCTTGTCCTGGTTTTAGAGAAATGTATGGAATTTTGGAAATCTTTTAGCAAAACAAATTAAGATAAACTCTCATTAATCTCTACCATCCATATGCAGGATATGGAGTATACTACCATATTCCTATTGTATATTCCTATTGTATATTCCTATTCCTATCTGGAGAGAACCATATCATACACTGTTTAGTTTTTAAAGCAAGTAGAGGCAATCTATACTATTCATATTGTCCCCCAGTAATTCCGACATTGCCCAAATCCAATGGCAAAGTGGCTAAATCCCATTCATATATTTTGGGCCTGAAGTTTTGTCTTTTAAGGATTTCCCACGCTCATCCCAAAACCTGTCCCTGAAAGTGCAAAAAAATGGACCAAATACTCAGTTTATACTCTTTGTAGTGACATTCGGCAACACTGGATAATCTTTTGTAGACCTTGATCCCTCAAACATGATCAATGTTCAAGTCAGGAATATGTTAGAAATAAACTGAACAAAGAAAACTGCATGACAGTTCTAATTCAGCACCTAGAATCTGGCCAAATGTGCAAGTTTTCATTCACACAATTCTTAAATATCCCAAATTGGAAAATAATTATAGTTGGCAACACCTCCTCTGTTGGACGACAGGTAATCCTCAGTTTATGAACACAATTGGGCCCAAAGGTTCTGTTGCTACGTGAGATGGTTGTCAAGTGAGTTTTGTCCCATTTGCAACCTTTCTGGCACAGTTGTTAAGTGGATCATTGCAGTTATTAAATTAGTAACACAGTTGTAAAATGATTCTGCTTTCCCTACTCCCTTTGCATGTCGGAAAGTCACAAAAAGTGTCACATAACCCTGAGATGCTGTAACTGTCATAAATATATGCCAATTGCCAAGAGTCTGAATTTTGATTACATGACTGTGGAAAATGTCATAAGCCAAAATTGGTCATAAGCCAATTTCCCCGCTCCATCAGTTTACATGGCCTACCACTAACTTTGAATGATCATTAAACAATGGTTGTAAGTTGAGAATCTGTATGCCACATTGAACTTGAGTAGATAAAATTGCTATTTCATTTAAATTTGGAAAGAAATATTACTCTGGTTGTATGAATGTATTAGCAGAAGAAGCAGAAAGTCTGTAGTATGCTCACTTGGGACTGTACCAGAGACACATTTTTCCCACTTTAAATTAACTGGCAGTCTTTTCTGTATTGTCAGCAGGGACGTGAAGTCAGGGGAGGCAGGGAAGGCAGAGCCTCACCATTGTCATCATGAAAAGAAAAAAAATGTAAAAGAAAAAAGGCTGAGCTAGTTGCTGCCAGAGTCACAGTGAATGATTCTGCTTAGTGCTTAACTGTTTAAAAAAGCCTCTAAAAAGTGCCCTCTACAGGAGGAGGCAGGAGAATGACATGCCTCATCTAGTCTGACTGTATGATCACTCGAGCAGAGTTAAGCAAGAGTTAAAAGCCGAAAAATTCCTGATGTAGATGAGGCACATCGTTCTCCTGCCTCCTCCTGTAGAGGGCGTTTTTAGAGGCTTTTTTAAACAGTTAAGCAGAGTCATCCATGGCGACTCTGGCAGCAACTAGCCTAGCCTTACCTCAGCTCTTGCCTTTTTCCTTTTACATTTTTTTTCTTTTCATGATGGCAGGCAAGAGCAGAGTTGAAATCCTCTCTGAAACAGCTGGAAAAAGTACGTGTTAATTCAAACTTAATCCTCCTGGTGCAACTTTGTCTCTCTCTGTGTGTGTTTGTTTGTTTGAGAGTTTGTTTGAGTGAAGAGAGGAAAGGGGGTAGGAGAGGCAGGGAGGGCAGCCCGCCTTATCTGGCTGGAGGGGCATCGCCTCCGGCTTCAGTCCAGCCTGCGGTGCTTTCTTTCCTTCGCCTGCCTGTGCCCGTGGCAGCCCGCCAGCACAGGCGAGCAAAAGAGACTTTCTTTCACCCGCCTGTGTCCACGGCAGCCCGCCAGCTCAGGTGGGCGAAAATCACGTTCTTTCACCCGCCTGTGTCCGAGGCAGCCCGCCAGCTCAGGCAGGCAAAAGAGACTTTCTTTCGCCCTCCTGTGTCCACGGCAGCCCGCCAGCTCAGGAGACTTTTTTTTGCCCGCCTGTGCTTGCAGCAGAGCTCAGACGGGCTGTCATGAGCACAGGCGGGCAAAAGAAAGTGCTTTAGTCAGTGGGGTGTCAGGGGGAGAGGACTGCCTCACCAGCCATAAAACACCGCACATCACTGATTGTCAGATGTACTGGTCTTTTGAAAGATTGCTGAACATATATTTAATAACAGATTGGACGTACACTATATTGCCAAAAGTATTCGCTCACCTGCCTTTACTCGCATATGAATTTACTGTAAGTGACATCCCATTCCTAATCCAGAGGGTTCAATATGATGTCGGTCCACCCTTTGCAGCTGTAACAGCTTCAACTCTTCTGGGAAGGCTGTCCACAAGGTTCAGGAGTGTGTTTATGGGAATTGTTGACAATTCTTCCAGAAGCGCATTTGTGAGGTCACGCACTGATGTTGGACGAGAAAGCCTGGCTCTTAGTCTCCACTCTAATTCATCCCAAAGGTGGTCTATCGGGTTGAGGTCAGGACTCTGTGCAGGCCAGTCAAATTCATCCACACCAGACTCTGTCATTCATGTCTTTATGGACCTTGCTTTGTGCACTGGTGCACAGTCATGTTGGAAGAGGAAGGGGCCAGCTCCAAACTGTTCCCACAAAGTTGGGAGCATGGAATTGTCCAAAATGTCTTGGTATGCTGAAGCATTCAGAGTTCCTTTCACTGGAACTAAGGGGCCAAGCCCAACTAATCCCCCCTCCACCAAACTTTACACTTGGCACAATGCAATCAGACAAGTACCGTTCTCCTAGCAACCGCCAAACTCAGACCCGTCCATCCGATTGCCAGATGGAGAAGCATGATTCATCACTCCAGAGAACGTGTCTCCACTGCTCTAGAGTCCAGTGGCAGCGTGCTTTACACCACTGTATCCGACGCTTTGCATTGCACTTGGTGATGTATGGCTTGGATGCAGTTGCTCGGCCATGGAAACCCATTCCATGAAGTTCTCCGCGCACTGTTCTTGAGTTAATCTGAAGGCCACATGAAGTTTGGAGGTCTGTAGCGATTGACTCTGCAGAAGGTTGGCGGCCTTTTCACACTATGCGTCTCAGCATCCGCTGACCCCACTCCATCAGTTTACATGGCCTACCACTTCGTGGCTGAGTTGCTGTCGTTCCCAAACACTTCCACATTCTTTTAATACAGCTGATAGTTGACTGTCAAATATTTAGGAGCAAGGAAATTTCATGACTGGATTTGTTGCACAGGTGGCATCCTATCAGAGTTCCACGCTCGAATTCACTGAGCTCCTGAGAGCGACCCATTCTTTCACAAATGTTTGTCAAAACAGTCTGCATACCTAGGTACTTGATTTTATACACCTGTGGCCATGGAAGTGATTGGAACACCTGATTCTGATTATTTGGATGGGTGAGCGAATACTTTTGGCAATATAGTGTATCTTCCAATGACCATTGAAGATAAAATAGGAAATTAAGCAATGGTGGGATTCAAGTAATTTAACAACTGGTTCTTCAGTTGGGTAGGCGTAGCTGGGTGGGAGTGTAATGTGACTAAGTGGGTGTAGCCAACTTGACATCACTCATGGCAAGTTGGGGCGGTACAGGTGGACCAAAGCGACAGTCGCCGGAGCCTTAGTGGGCAAGTGAAGCACTGACTGGCCCCTCCCCTTGCCCCCCCTGACATAGTGTGACATTTCTGGCATAAACGTTTCCATATAGTGATTAGATCTTACAACAATTTCATTTTATATCCATTACGCATGCAGTCAGTCAAATTACCTGTCTGTTGATCCTTTCTTTTATATAATTACTAATCATACAAATACATATTCAATTTCTACCTATCACACATTCTTGATACCATATTTTCCAATTCTTAACTTGTCTGTGTTTTTCTGCCCTGGCCTTTTCCCCTCATTTCTAACCATCAGTACCATTTGTCCCAGATTTCGTGATATTTTGTCTCACCTTTGTCTTTGCTCTCTAGAGTCAGTCTGTCTATTTCTGTGCATGTCAATATCTTATTTATTATTTCTTGTTCAGAGAGAGTCTCTTTATTTTCCCATTTTTGTGCAAAAAGCAGTCTTGCCACCATTAAAATATGCAGCATTAAATATAGTCCACCTTTGCCATATTTTTCTTTTGTGGTTCCTAGTAGAAATAATTTTGGCCTCAATTCCATCCTTTGATTTAGCATCTCTTCCAAATACTTTTTTATCTGGTGCCAAAAAGCCCTGGCTTTCATGCACTCCCACCATATATGGTAGAAGGTCCCTAGTGCGGCATTACATTTCCAACATCATGGCGATAGGTTTTTGTTAATTTTAGCTAATCTTATGGGTGGGATGTGCTACCTGTAGAACATCTTGTGTAAGTTTTCCTTATACGAGGTGGCTAAAATTAACTTTCTGTTTCTTTTCCATAAGTCTTGCCAATTGTCCAAATCTATGCTGTAACCAAAGTTCCTATTCCATGCTAACATGGTGTCCTTTACCTGCTCTTCTACCATTGTATAATCCAATAGATATTGATAGTTTTTTAATCATTTTCTCCCTTTCACCTAGTAAAATTTTGTCTAATTCTATGGGTTCTTTCTTAATACCCCATTCTTTTTTGTCTTTTACGTATCGAGATTGGACTTGTAAGTAAGCCCACCATTCCAGTTCTATTCCTTCCTCATATAATTCTCTTCTAGATTTTAGTTCACCTTTTTTGTTTAGTATCGCCGTATAAATCATTACTTTCCCTAAATTAATAAAATTCGGATGCATGAACGTCGATAACCAGTTTGGTGTTTTCATGTAGTTTTGTTGTTTAAGCCTTAACCACACATCAAGTAGAGCTCATCTTATATGGGGCCTCTGGAAGTACTGGTGAGCTTTATGTTTTTTATCCCATAGGAAAGCATATCACCCCATTTGCATACCATGTCTTTCCAACGCTTCTATTTTTAAGTCCTGTCCAATTTTTTACTCATGTTAGTGCTGCCACTTGATAGTATCTTTCCCAGGTGGGCAGCCTGAATCCTCCTCTTTCATTGCAATCCTGTAAGAGTTTCAATTTAATTCTGGGCTGCCTCATCTCTTGCGGGGTCTCTTGCTGCCAGAAGACTGCAGCAGGAAATGGCAGGCAGCTACTTCCATCCTTTGTTGGTGCCTCGCACAGGGAGATGTACAATCTGCTCTTAGGACTTGGAGCTGTAAGCTACATTCAGGAGGCACTGCGGCAGAGAGAAACGGCTTACAGCTCTGAGCCCGAAGAGCAGGTGACACATCTTGGAAGCACTATGGCGCCTCATCCCTTGCTGGGTCTTGCAGGTACTTCTTCTGGCCCTTGTTGGTGCTGCATGCACCTCAGTTGCTTGGGGAGATGCCAGGTTGGGTCATAAGGCAGGTCATGAGGTAGCAGCCATAGGAGCAGTAGCTGTGGCAGCAGCAGTCATGGCAGACCAGTGTCTCTCTAAGCAACCGAAGCACCAACAAAGGCAATAGAAGGCGGAGGTAGGAAATGGAAGCCAAGAGAAGCAGTAGGAGGTGCAAGCCGATAGAAGCGGTAGAGGGGGAGGCCGAGAGAAATGGGAGGCTTTGGAAACGAGCACCGTTCTCAGCCCCACTTCCCCAAGGAGGCACCCACCACACTTACCTCTGCCTCAAGGCTTCTGCTGCTACAGCAGGAAGGAGCAGGCCAAGGCAGCTGGGCGAGTCTAGTCTAGGCGAATGAAGAGGAGCAATAGAAAGCAGAGAGCTGGACTGCGGGCTCTACATGGTAGGCCACAGCGATGGCAGGCAAGTGGGTGGGCTGCAGGGCTTCGTGGTTGAGGCAAATAACCAAGCAAGGGAGCCAGAGAGCAGCAGCAGCTATGCTGTGCGCGGGGCTCTAGGCACTGGCCAAGACGGGCGGGATGAGATAAGGAGCGCCTGGGAGGAGCAGGGCAGGTTGGGGTAGGTCGAACCAGTGATGGGATCAACCAGTTCACTGAACTGCGCAAAAAGTTAACACCTTATTCTTCTGAACTACTGTAAACCAGGTGAATCTTATCTCTGAAAATAAGGTAATTATAGGAAATTGACTGAGAAACAGTGAAAAAAGGCCCATAGAATTGCTAATTACAATATGAAGTATATAATCTCAGAGTAATCTATATATTAAAATGTCAACATTTAGACATATTAGAAAGTCATTAGCTTAGCTGCTAAGGACAATAGTGATTTTGGAGCAGCTAACTTGTATTTTTAAGTTCTAATCAAACAGGGATTTCAGAATAAATACCCATTTTCATGACATTTGGGATTTGGGAAACTACTATATCTGTTTTTTTTCATTATTTTTGTTTACCTCAAGATATTTTCCAAAATATCTCCCATAAACAATAAACCAATCCCTTTCCCCTTAAAGTTCTTTCCAAATTCATCTTTTCCAGGAAAATTCCTAAGTATATGTAATTGGTACAACTACATATTTATTTTTATTTACTAGGACCGCATTTCCTCTCTATATTCTGCCATTTCTACAGAATTGTTCACATTGTGGTCACCTTCGGTAGACAATATTTTATTTTTCCAAAATGCTATATATTTAGGCCTATACAACCTATAACAGTATCTCAAATTCTTATATTACTACAAAAAGCTGTACTTGTCTCTATTTACCAGTCCAGCCTTTACTGATTGAAGAAAGGTGGGAAGCGGCAGTTCTCTGTCCTCCATAGTAACCTGGTTTGCAAAGACAACTATATTTTCCAAGGATAAATCCATGGTTTTCCTGTGGGATACACTGAAAAGAGAAATGCACACTTGTAAAATCACTTTCTCCCCTCCAGACTCTCCAAAAGTAAATTTATTAGAGACAAGCTCTATAAATGCTCATAGTTTGAATGGTTATGTTCTCCTGGCTGATATTCTTCCAATCTTGTTCCTTGTTCATTTATAATCTCAGAATCCCTCCCCCTGCCAAAAAAAATTTTCTGGCATCATAAGGGGAAGTTTTTGAAGCTGTGTTCTGCATAATCTTTGGTTTCTGGAAAATTTGATTGGATTTCATGAGAGATTAGGGATAAATGTTTCCTTCCTTCCTTCCTTCCTTCCTTCCTTCCTTCCTTCCTTCCTTCCTTCCTCCCTCCCTCCCTCCCTCCCTCCCTCCCTCCCTCCTCCCTCCTTCCTTCTTTAGGCACTGCTTAAAAAACTTTAACTCTACTGCAATCAAGGTATTCTTAGAATTTTTAATTGACAGTTTTAGTAGCCTATTTACCAAAAGTTTGAAAACTTTTGTCATAATATGCTGTGAGAAGTTATACAAATTATGATTCAGTAATAGTATTGCACATAGCAAAGTCTGCCTTTGAATGGAGAGACTCCAAGGAAATATATTTACAGCTTTCTCAAGGACCTGGCTGCTCTCTGAAAACCTTATTAAAAAACCTACAACTTAAATATTTTAAACAAGTAATGTGAAGTCAAAAGTCATTGGAAAAGACTCACAATAACAAAAAAGGTTGGCAGAGGACAAAGTGTCTAAATATTATCAGTGATAACTTTAAGCACGAGCTTAAAAGAATGTGAAGAGGTAGCTCTGACAGAGAGCCTTGGCGAAATAATGCACATTGGCGCATTGAGTCATTATGGTGAAGAGTATCAGCAAGAGGTGAAGAATCAGATACTGAACCAAAATTATTCTTTTCAGGGAAAGTGACTGAGGAATGTCCTGTTTGACTTTGAGTAAGATTTCGGCCCTGATAATAACCAATGTAGAAGGAAATCATTCTCATATGTCTTATTTCCACAACATGTTCAAGCTAGTCAGTCAATAATCCAGTCAAATTTCCTTATGGGTTCCAGCACCACATTATCACATTAACTGTGTCAAGAGTCATCAATCTGGGACTACAGAATTTCCAATACTTTCTTTAGAAAGCCTTAATGACTGGAGCACATGCACCAGAAGAGTGTTAGCAAGACTTCATTAGCTGTGGTGGCGCAGTGATTAGAATGCGGATTTGCAGGCTAACTCTGCCCATAGGCAGGAGTTTGATCCTGAGTGATTCAAGGTTGACTCAGCCTTCCACCCTTCGAGATCAGTAAAATGAGAACCCAGATTGTTGGGGACAATGTGCTCACATTTGTAAACTGTCCAGAGAGTACTGTAAAGCACTATGGAGTGGTATATACATGCTATGGCTACATCACCTTTCTTATTGCAAACATGGTTGAATTTTACAGCCAATGAATTGGGGAAGTACGTGACTTTGAATTCCTGAACTGCTCCAGACTTAATGCCACAAATCTCCATGCGCTATTGGCCTTGGAGATCCCAAAGCCACCTTCTAGTAATTAAGGCAAGAATGTTGCTCTGTAACAGGGAAGCCAATATTGGAACATAAATCTAAATGATCCCTAAAGCTCAACTTCAGCCAGAGGATACCACATCCACTTAATTGCAGCACATGGCCTCTGAAGGCTTTTAAGTCTTCTCAGATAACAATGGCTATCCCACCTGCCCCCACTTTTTGTAGGCTCATTATTGATGCTACATTTAAAACTCAGGTGGGCACACCCCTGAGAATGAAATACCCTCCTTTGGCATCAATTCTCAATTATACCACTAGGCTGTCCATTTTATCCAGAATTAGATTATATATAAGGATTGCTTTGTTACAGACCAACCTGGCATTAAGTAACAGCATCCAGAGACTGGGGCACAGAGGATCTGACAACATGGCATTGTAAGTGAATACTGGTGACTTAAGGTAAAATTGGTTTCAGGCATCAAGTTTATCTTCTGTGATGTGAACCAACTCATGTTTCCCACCAAATCTTTCCCTGCCCATCAGAAACTAGGTGCCATTCCCTTTTCTCTCCCCTGTCACCCACTGCTGCCCCTAGCCCAGAATCTAACCTGCCAACCAGTCAGCCAGAGAGATACACAATCAACCAACTACTTTCTTGCCAGAGCACATTCCAATTATCAGCCCCAATAGCTTCTACTAGTCCACTGAGAATTTAAAAATTGTATCTTCTTTGCTGCCAGACCAAGATGACAATGTCCACCCCAAAACATCATTCAGCTTAAAGGTTCATCCCCACACAATGAGTAGACTGCATTCTCCTTCTTGGCACTTTTCATGGTGTCCATTCTATCCTTGTGTTCAACACCAACTCCTGCCTGGAACACATTTCAACCTCTAGATTTCTTTCAACATTCTACATAGATGTTCCAACAAACCTCACACCAACAACAGCATGCCCATTGTAACAAACCCTAACCAGCATGTCCACTGGTAACAATCAGATTTTCTGGTTGTCACCCCAGTGATCCCACTGTTTGCATAACAAATTTATTTCATCATTGATACAGAAAAGTGTGTTATGCTCTTGTGGCCAAAGACTGCATCACTCTTGGTACCAAGTTGTCTTCTTGTCTATATTGCAAATATTCTTAGCAAAAATAGAACTCCATCCTGTAAAGATACTCTCCTTTTTCAAAAACTATCAGAGCGTGTCAAAGAGTTGGCCTCAGTTAGAAGGATTCTTCAATTTAAATCCAATATAGTGGCAAAGAAATATCAGTGAGGAGAGTAGTAAAGAATCTTGATCCTGACTGCCAACTTGTTAGCATTTGGTCAGCGGATATTACAATGCATTAATGATTAATGATTTCTTTGCATTTGATGCTGTGGGAAAGTATATTGTACTACTGAGATGTGCACGCACAGACTTACCTGCACAAACTGTACACTTTTTATGTGCTAGTTCATGAAAAATAGTATACTTCTTTCTCTTTTTTGGGGTGACAGTTTTTGTTTTGTTTTTCATTTTAGTGATAGTAAGTAGCCATTTTGTACATCAATATTTCAGTGGGAGTGGAAACAGAGTTTAATCAAGAGATTCTCAATTTAAAATAGAATACACACACACACACATTCCCATAGTATCCTCAATATATATATATATATATATATATATTCATCACACCAGCCTACCTTTATAACACACATGAGTTTTGAGAGGAATCTAGAATTAGTTGATGATTTTGTGTCTACAATTGAGGTATTTTGCTCTGCACAATAAAAATAAATTCTGAGACTGTTAGAATCAAAACAGTAAGGTAACCCTCGTGACTTCTGAAATGCCTTCTTATGTCTTTTCTCTGTGGCATGTTTAAAAGATCAAGATGGAGATTCTATCCCTTCCCCTGTACTTTATTTGATCTCATCTTATTGGATTAAATTAGGAGCAAGTGCCTTGAGTTTTGTGTAAAGCACTCTTCATTTACTTCATTTCTCCAGCTGGCTCAACACGATTCCCCCCTCCTTCTCTGGACATCCATGGCTGAATATTTAAGCATTACGCTAACCAAATGTTGGATGACCAAATCCCCTTTTCCTAAAACCTAAATGGATCACTAATGCTGCTGAGTATACTAATCCCTTGAGAAGCAACTACAGCCAAAAGGAAAGCTAACATTACTACTGAATACATACTGAATACTTAAAGGACCAGAAAACATATTAAGCCACAGTCCATATTGAGTCAAGAGTTTTCTTTTTTCCAATTATTTTACAGGAAGAAAATTATATGCAATGCATACTGATAGTTTAATGTAATCAGAACTCTACTATTTTTCTCTTCTTCAGCAGACAAATTGGACGAAGTAAATAATCACAGAATAATAGATTCACAGGGCTAGAAACGACCTTGGAGGTCTTCTAGTCCAACCCCCAAGGCAGAAGTCCTTATACTGTCCAATCTTTTCTTAAAAAATCTTTTCAGTGATAGAGCGCTGTGTTGAGATTCTATGTTGAATCTCCCTTGGACAAACTTCCACCAATTTCTCTCTATAGAGATCTATTCTTTACATAAAGACAACTCCTCTCCCTCTTTTATTGTTTCATTTTATACATTTTTATAAATTTGAACAATTTATATCCTTTTAGCAGTATGTTCTAATCATGGATTCCAACCCACCACATTTCAGTAGTAGCTACAATATCATACTTGTATTCACGTACTAGGATCTCAAGTTCTCCCTGTTTGTTCCCCCTCACATATTGAGCAGTAGTTTATAAGCATCTGAGCCCTTAATGACCAAACCTGTGTTTGATTCCTGAATCTCCTATTATATGCCTTGGTGTCTCTTCCTTCTCACTACCTCCTTCCTCATTTTCTGATTTGTTGTCTTGGGATGCATGTTTTGGATTTGGTCCTAAAAATTGGTCTCATTCTCCCTCCAGTTTTAGATTAAAGAACTATGGCTGAACTGAGCCAGCTGTTTTCCAAATATTCATAATAGAATTCCCTATGCCACCAGACTTGAAATTTTGGGCTTGGACAATCTGGAACTATACCGCCTACAGTCTGACATAAGTATAGTACACAAAATTGTCAGCTGCAACGTCTTACCTGTAAATGACTTCTTCAGCTTCAACCTCAATAATACAAGGGCAAACAATTGATACAAACTCAAGGTAAACTACTCCAAACTCGATTGCAGAAAATATGACTTTGGCAACAAAGTGGTCAATGCCTGGAATGCTCTACCTGACTCCATTGTAACATCCTCAAACCCCCACAGCTTCAACCTTAAACTGTCTACCACGGATCTTACCTTATTCCTAAGAGGTCTGTAAATGGGGCGTACATAAACGCACCAGCGTGCCTACCGTCCCTGTCCTAATTTCCCAATTTATTTGTATTCATTTCTTTCGTTCATGTCTATGTTTATATTTATACCTGCTATCTTGTGCATGTTTGACAAACTAATAAATACAAATACATTCTTTCCAGTGTTTGGGAGGTGCAGAAGCCCTTCTTGTAGGTAAAATAAACCATGGTGCAGAAATCCAAAATTCTCTTGATGGCAGCATTTACTGAACCAGCAAGGAGTTATACTTCTCTAAATATAACACTTTTATAGAGGTAAAATTAGGGTTAATTTGACAAGAAACATTCCTTAGGTAAGACAGTGTTGTGCAACTTCAGCAATTTTTAAGATGTGTGGACTTCTGGCTCCCAGAATTCCCCACCCAGCATAAGTGGATTTCATAAGACTCACGTTAAAGTTACTAAGATGGACTGGACTAAGACACTGTTCTGCTTTTTTTAATGAATTCAGTTAATTCTCTCCTGTCTACTGTGAAGAAAGCACCTTCTTGATGGCTATTCTACATATTTGCTCATTACATTCATATAGTTTAAATTATTAAGAGTCAGATTAACCTTAATGAGTGAATTTCTTAAAGCAACTACAATTTTTTTCAAACTCCCTTCGAAACTTGAGAAGTGGCATGGTTACTTAATAAATAGCAGCCAGCTGTGTAGTGTTTCAAATATTATAGGATGTAAACTAAGAGGATAGGAACAGTCATAGTCTCTGTAAGATGGGTTTGTTTTTAGTGAGTTGAAGGAAAGCGCAAAAATCATTCTTCCTTCTTGAAAGCACCACATAAGCCCATGGAAAAATAATGAAATCTCCACAGTGGAGGAATGGATTATGAAAATGTCATAGTTCTTACAAATGGCAAAATTGACCTGTATAGTCAGAGGGGAAAAAATACAACAAAAAGTTTTCTGAAAGTCTGGAAACCTTATGCAGTATGGATTTTTTGTTGAAAGAAGAAAGAAATGACATGGTGATTTGTGGCTTGAAGATTTAGGAAGATGTAGATTAAGTAAGAGGCTGAAAGGATTTGTGTAGTATCTAAGAGGGAGGAAGGATTATAAATTTATAACTATCTGTTGAAAAAAAGATTGCAAAAAAGATTGCAAATCATAACTTTTCTTTACATTTTTCATTCTGTTTTTTTGTTTCTTGCACCGTTTTCTTTGTTGTATATATATATATAGTATACATGAATAGATAGAGGCAAAAAGATATAAATATTCCTCAAGTTAAGATGTTTCAACATTAAATTGGACTCTCCATTGTAGCCTAAAAGCTACTTACAACCCTGTATTACAGTGTAAAACCCCATCAATCATAGGAATGTATTTTGATTGCTCAACAACCACCCCATATTTATGGAAGTTTGCAACATCCCACAGTCACATGATGACCTGCTTTATGATCATCACGACTTATGACTGTAATTGCTAGGCTCAATTACCATCACATGTCGATAACTACCTGTAAAACAACAACAGCAACAGCAACAGCAACAGCAACAGCAACAATACACTATATAAGCCCAGCAGTTAAGTGATGGTCTTGTGTACATGTGGAATTCAAAGTCCTTTTTCTTAATTATTTTTAAAGTATACATAACTCTATTACAACACAATTCTAAATAAGAACATTAGACGGGATGGGGAACATCTGTCCTCCAGATACTGCTAAAATGAAACTGGGCATCCCTCAATCTTATGGCCATTGCCTGGGGCAACTGGAATGGGTAGTTCAGTAACATCTGGAAGACACACTTTTTCCATCACCATATGTATATATATATATATATATATATATGGAAAAATGGTTCCAGAGGATTGGCACAATAATAGGGAAGACCCTCCAGTTCACAGTCTGACATGATAGTATAGCTGGGAGCAGAGCCCCAAAGCTCTCCTTACCTGGGTGCTGTTGAGATCACACTGATGTGTGTTTGCAAACCATCCTCCGTTAGTGGCACACTGGTTTATATCAACATTTTGGATTTTAACATCCAGCCTCATGACCCCTCTGGAACAGATAAGGTGATGGTTTTAGCATGTATCGGGAAAGAAGAAATTCAACAATTCTAATACTTGATTATATGGAACCATATAATCACTGCAGATGACATTGCCATTGGCTGAAATGTATTAAGAATTGCTCTGATGAACAATCCATGTGTATAAGCAAAATAATATCCTATCTGAGGAGGTAGCAGAAATATGAGAAGACAAAGAGAAGGGATTGAAACATTTACTGAATGGGGAAGCATGGAATTGACCCTAAATATATTCAGTACATCTTTAATACCCTGCTGCTTTAAATTAGAAAAGTGAAGTTAACACACAGAATTTGGAATGGTGCTTCACTAGCCCTTGGATTATGTAATTTGGGATTTGCATCAATTATTCCCATGATCATCAAGTAAGCATGCTCCAACTCTTTAGAGGAAAAAACCACTATGACACGGAAAAAGTTGACAATATTAGCAACTTGGCTTCCTTCCTTGCTCTCTCCCTATCTTTATATTCTTTCTTTGCATCATATCAGGGTACAGCAGCTTTAGTGATACACAAGAATAAGACCTGCAAAGCAGAAAGTAAAAGCACAAAAGTACAAGATACTCTTAGTTAAAGAGCAACTAGCCACAGAAAGTAGAATGGCACTACAATATAGTAAGTGCATTCTTTCACACTGGCCTATTGCATCATGCAAAGATGTTTAATGGGTTCGTATGTTGTGAAGTTATAATGTGTTTTTCTAACAGATTAACCCTGCAATTTGTATATCCTGAATGATGATTTAATAAGCTGTTGTGAGCCTTGACAATTGTTTTATATTCAATCAAATTGGTTCTGTTATTTGTATGAACTTGTATGATCTCAAAAAGCAGCAACTCATCAAAGGCCAATTTGTATATTAAATGATCTATGGCAAGTCTATGATTGGGATCACATTTCATATCAAGCAATGATTTAACTATGGATTGTTCATAAATCATAATTGGCTGGGTTCATATAACAATAGTAATAATGTATATACTTACATACTACCCACAGTGATTTCTTCACTCTGGGAAGTTTACAGTGTCAGCATAGTGCTCCCAACAATCTGGGCCCTCATTTTACTAACCTCAGAAGGATGGAAGGCTAAGTCAACCTTGAGCCCTATCAGGATCAAACTCCAAGCTGTGGGAAGTTTGCCTTCAATACTGTATTCTAGCCACTGTGCCACCATATACTACATTAAGCCATGAATTATTACTTAAAAACTACAATGATTGCTTCAATACAATATACTGAGCCCTACATTAAGGTTGACAGACTGTAGTGGATAGTAGAGGAGATGTCCACGCCATTATCCCTATTATTTGTGGTGCTACAGAGACCAGGCTCCCTCCTCTCCTTTTTAACATGTACATATAACTGCTGGGTGAAGTCATCTGTTAGTATGAAGTGAGATTTCATCAGTAGGTTGATGATACCTATTTATGTATCTCTAACAGGTGGTGTCTGAGTGATGCTGTAGAATCCTGGCTTGGTGTCTAGAGGCTTACGGAAGTCTGGAAGGGGAACCAGAGACTTCAGTTCAA
This sequence comes from Thamnophis sirtalis, assembly GCF_051295495.1. Classification (NCBI taxonomy): domain Eukaryota; kingdom Metazoa; phylum Chordata; class Lepidosauria; order Squamata; family Natricidae; genus Thamnophis; species Thamnophis sirtalis. The sequence continues at coordinate 99,582,753 of NW_028261384.1, read as the reverse complement.
TCCTAGTATGATCAAGTGGTTTTGGCTTTTAAGACCTCCTGATTCTGGGGACTTTCCATCTGTTGTTTTGGATGGGATTGCACTGCTCCCAACAGACCATGTACACAATTTGGGGTTCTTCTGGGATCACAAATACTGGTTGAAGGGCAGGTGACAGCCTATCAATTGTGCCTTTCCTGCACTGGATGGCACTGCTCAAAGTCACTCGTGCCCTACTCACCTCTTGTTTGAATTACTGCTACATGCTCTACACAAGGGCTGCCCTTGAAGAGGATTTGGAAGTTTTAGCTGGGGTAAAATGTGGTGGTGTGGGCAATCATAAGCATCTGTTATTCAGCACAAGAGATATTTTTTTCCATGAACTGCACTGGTTACTAGAAAGCTTCCGGGTACAACAAAGGGTGCTGGTAATTACTTTAAAGCTGTTCATGATCTGAAATTAACTTATTTCTGGAAACCTCTCTCTGTCAGGGTTCCAAGTAATACTCCAAAGAAAGAACACTCCAAGGTTTGACTTTCCTCAAAGTTCCATTTTATTAGAGATGTCATATTGGCACCTCTGGGAAAACCTGAATCTGAAAGTTTCCAGGTTTTCCCTGCCCAAAAGAAAGTTTAAGTCCCTGCCCAGCACGCATAAGTCCATCACATGATCCAATCCGGCACCATCAGAAATTGGAGATACCTCCCAGTCACCTCATCGCAGCTGCAGGGCAAGATGGTCTTGACTTTCTGAGAAGGAATGTTATTTTGACTATATATCACCCACACTCTGTATAAGTAGAAAATGTGGCAGGCCTGAAGTCCCAGAAATGTAGAAAATGTGGCAGGCCTGAGGTCCCAAAGGTAAAAGATGGCTTCCAGGTCTGACACGCTCCCCAGTTGGATTTACCTTTCCTACTAGATTTAGCAGAAGAGACGTGCTCTGAATCCCATCTCTGGTGGGACTCAGGAAAGAGCCTTTTCTGTCATACAACTATGAGACATGATTCTCTCCAAAAGGTCAGATTTGCCCTGTTCCTGCTGGCTTTTCACCCATCTTTGAAGATCTGGTTTTTTCATTAAGCCTGGGTCCTGATGTTATGGGTATGTCTGTTTCTTAGTTCTTATAACCTGCATCCGGATGTTTGTTAGGCTACTTTATTTTATTTGTAGTTTTATTTAATTGTTTACATTATTTTTTTAACTGTTACCCTCCCAAAGTCATCAACAAAGATGGCCATAATTTAATAAACATGTAAGTTAAAACTTAGCAAATCACATTGACCCTACATAGCACCCTGGCTATAAAAATATGTTTACTTGTGCTACCAAAATTATAGTTCATTCAATATGGGAGGGGGGAAATCATATGTTGTAATGAATTTCAATCTAACTATAGAGGCTCAATTTATTCAAATTATGCTAACATGCATTGCAGAGGGTCCTTGGATTATGATCACTCATTCAGCAACTATTTAAATTTACAACAGCATTGAATAAGTTCTGGCCATTGTGGCATCCCCACGGTCAAGTGATTGTGATCAAGATGCTTAGCATGCAGTTCACAAACATGATGTCACAGCAAGCCACAGTTAAATGATTGCAATTGTCAACTTCCCCCTGCTGGCTTCCCACAAGCAAAGTCAGTGGGGAAGCTGGCAGGAATTCAAAAGTCAGAGTCATGTAAAAAGTCCTTACTAAGAAAAGCAGTCATGTGACTTCATCCTTTATGACTGCGTCACTTAGTGACAACAATTTCAGATTGAATTATTATGGTACACCAAGACCTACCTGCATTTAATTTGTAATTCAATATGAAATACAAATTCTCCCCTTTGAATCATAAAATGAGCAAACAGATTTTAGCCCACAGCATGTTGTATAGATCAGTCCATGACATATGTCTCTGGTTTGCTGTGTTATGTAAACCTATGTAATTGCATTAGAGTAACTGTATAAATCGTAGTTGTTATCAATAGGTAAATGTATAAAAATGCAGCCAATATGTTTTTCTGAAGACAATTCATAATGACTCCATTATTAGTAGCATTATTGTTGCTTTGTTACATCCTGTCTTTCCAAATACAAATCCTATCAAAACTGCTTAGGATTGCATCAATTATCTTAAACTAAAAATACACTTTAAAATAAAGTAACAATTTTTTGAAAAGCAGGAATCCTTCTCATAGGAGAAATGATAGAAATAAAATCCAGAATACCATTTCTTGAGATGTTTGCCCTCCTTATTCTCTCTCCTCATTTTGTTGCTATAAAATCAATCCTGAATAAAGAATCTTAAAAAAAAATCATTTCCCAAATAGTCTCCCCACCATCTGCAGCTTCACTGGACTCTTAAATTCATGGGATAAGTGAGAGAAGAAATTGTTTTTTAGCATTTGCCTATTTTTGGCATGGGATGGTCAGGGCTGGTATCATTTGTAGATATTTTTTCAACCCTTTCCTAATTTGTAAATTACATACATGACCACCAGAATGCAGTAGGTCTAACATATTAACTCATGCTTGTTTTAAATCTAGGATTAACCTGCTGATCATCCCATAGATCAGTGGTCTCCAACCTTGGCAACTTTAAGACCTGTGGACTTCAACTCCCAGAGTTCCTCCATTTGACCACTGCCATAGATGACCAAATTAATCATCCCACTAGCACCTTATTTCCTGTCATTGCAGTTATGCACTTCCCAATTTATTTATTGAACAAACAACACGGTCTGTAAAGGATCAGCATGAGCAGGATGGCAGAGAGTTAATACACTTTCTCCTGACCCTGTTTCTCAAAACAAGACCTGATTACATACATTTCATTGAAAATAATAGCTCAGCTTCTCTGTTTTCCTGGAAGAATAATATCTGCTTAACCATCTATTATCCTTGAATGTGGCATGCCGTAGTATGATTAGATTAACTAGTCTAAAGGAGTCACAGCTACAAATCACGATTATGGGACTCATGGATCTGAAAAACATGATAAGGCAACCTGCAACATGAATTAATATGTCACATTTAAGTAGTCAGTATTTCAGAGATAGGTGATAGATAGATAGATAGATAGATAGATAGATAGATAGATAGATAGATAGATAGATAGATAGATAGATAGATAGACAGACAGACAGACAGACAGACAGACAGACAGACAGACAGACAGACAGCTAGATGATGATAGGTAGAATGAAGTATACACATACGAACAACAAGCTTTCCCCCCAAAAAATTCTATGGTACTTTTAATAAGCTTATCTGTTTTGAATTATTTGATAAGAAGGAGCATATACAGATTTTTAATATCTTGGGGGTTGCAAAAATTCACATGAATGTTAGAAAACAGCAAAGTATCATACATGTTGAATGTCTCTGGCGTTGTCTATTGATTATATGGATTTTACAGCCCAAATCTTGTAGAATTGTACAGATACGATTACATTGTCCTAATCCAGCCACTATGATTCAGAATGTTTTCTGGATCTACAAAATAAAGTTAATTGAATAAACTGCAGTTCACCATGACAATGTGATCTGAATGTATAATAGTGGCCAAAATTGTGGAAACCTTTTAGGAAAAGTGTACAGTATTTTTGAGGTTTGATGGCTAATAACACCACTTTCTTTTGTTGTAGTAGTACCATAAAATTACACATCAATGGCAAGATAATTTAATCAAGAATGTAAAGCAATAATGTTTATGAAGGGTTTGATATTAGAATAGCAGTAATAAAGAAGGAAAGTGAAACACATAGAAAAAACAAAATATACAAAAATTATCACCATACAAAAACGTTATATACAAAAATTATCACTCTGTCAGTTAATATTTAGTTGGGTAACCTTTAGCATGAATTAGGGCCTTACAATGTCTTCCCATAGAGTGAACCAAGTCTTTTAGTTCTGCAGCTGTTAGAATGTGAAACCAAGATTGAATGATTGCTTCTATTAACTGGGTTTTATTGCTGGTCTATCTGGCTATAAATTTTCATAGAATAATTGAACAAACTTTGTTGCATTACATTCTCAATTAAAACATCTTTCCATTGATATATAATTTTATGGTACTGATTTTAAAAAAATAGTGTTATTAGCCATCGAACCATAAAAATACTGCATACTTCTCCCAAAAGGTTTCCACAATTTTGGCCACTACCATAGAATATTTTTCATGCAAATGTAGTTTCTCCTTCAGAATAACCATAGGCCACTTCAGTGGAATCAACACCTGTTTTCCCCACAGTATCTGAAAAGCAGCTACTTTGGGATATTAGGAGAAATTAATAAATGGATGTAATTCAAGCCATTTGCAATTATTTAAAGTGTCCAGCTGAAAACTATCTTTTAATAGATATTTACAGAAGACATTAGCAGTTATCTTTGCTGAACTACTGGCAGCTGTTTGTTAGTTGTTAGTGCAAGATTGGTGCCAGAATTAAACTATAGCTAACCCTTAAGATTGTGATTGTAGACTTGAGCGGATCAGTTGCAAAGTAGGGACATTCATGCTGTTCTACAGGCTGTGAGATTATATCAGATGGGCCATGGTAGCATTCTGTAATGAAAATCAACCCTTCAAAATAAGATCTGCTTAGACTTCTAAATAACCTTTCTGGACTGTTTCCAGCAGATTGGCAGAATCAGAAGAAATTTAGTTCTTATTTATGTGAAAGATATAACACATATTTTTAACCTAAAGTAGCTTTGGAATATCCCCTTTAATTCTGAATCAATTTCTTAATCTGTACAAAACTCTTCTTAAAAGGTAGCACATGCTGTAGACAATAGGGTGTGTTTCCTCAGCACATCATCTTTACTATCCCTTGACAGCCCCTTATAATCCCAAACTGAATTGGTGGTTTTTAAGATATTTACTATTGAGATTGTGGACTTGGGACATTTTAAGTTTGACCTCCCCCATATATAATCAAAAAGAATTGCTTTTGGTGAATCAAGCTATGCTAGACATCACTTAAGTTTATTGTGTGAACTTACCTTAGTTCAAATCCAGTCAAGTAGTTGTTTGGTAAACTATGGGATTAAATTAACCGTGTGCAAATAGGTTTATCTACAGATTTATGAATTTAAGGAGATCAGGTTTGTAAAGAATAATAAAGTAATAACAAAGTAGACTTGTGAAAAAGAATTTTTCTTATTACTCCTAAAATCTCTTCTAGGTAAGCAGTAAAGAAAGTGATATAAATACTGAAAATGTTTTCCCCTTTGTTAATTGCAAATTATCAATAGAATATAAGTAAATAGAAATGTATGTATAATAGTACCTTGTGTGTGGGTAGGAAATGATATAAGTAGCCTCTGAAATCTTTTCTGATGTATACTACAACCCATTCCATTTCTCTTCCATTCAGTCTTCTTCTAGATAGGACTTCTGTTTTTTTTCAGTTACGTTCTACGGTCTTATTAAGACCCCAGCTTGTAAAATACTTAATAGCATACTTATTTAATATCAAAATTTAATATCAGTATAATTTTTGATATTCTTTAAAATAAAGAATACATGCTAAAACTGAATAGATATTTTCTCTTCCTTCCAGGCCAGCCTCGTAATCAGAGTGTGATGGATAGATTGAGATTCCAGACATTAAGATAGCATTTGTTAGGAATTTATCTCAGAATATTGATAAATTAAAAGTTGCCTTTGAATGTACACTCAATGTTTTCTTATTATATTTAAGTACAACTCGTTACTGCAACTGGGTATTAAGGCATCATAGCTCAACTTCTCCCTTAGAAAAATTGAAAATAACCTTTCTATTTTAGAGATTATCCTAAACTATTCCAGCCAAAGGGCAAGCAATCGTTATTTAACCATGTAAACAAAGTACTTTATACATGCTTAGATAAATATATGTTAATGTTATTATTGCTATTCTTACTTTTAATAGTAGGTTCTGAGATAGAGTTTAATTTTTTTAAACTTTGCAATATATTTGTAAGCAGCTGTTTGCAAATCCTGATGAGCTTCTCAATAGAATATGCGTTTGAGCAATAAATAGTGATGAATGTATTTAGTTTCTATGCATGATGATAATAGCAAATTTCAGTCTACTGAGAAAGGTATTGGATAACTTTTTATCTCCACATTCTCCATCTAGCTTCTTCTCTCCCCAGTTCCCTAACAACTGTTTATATTATTCTAATTTGAGAAGAACCAGTGGTGGATCTCCTGTATCCTATGTGGTTTGGATCAAAATCTCACCCCTTATCACTATCCTCTTCCACTCACTTGAATTCTGGATTGAGGTCGGGTTTGAGGCCATAGAACGAAGAGGAGAGTGTAACCATCCAGGTGGGCAAGAATTTTCCATCTTCACATTCCAGGAAAGGTGGGGACCATTTGATATAGCCCTGATCCATCACATAACTATCCCCTTGGCTCCATTTGGGGGTGTCTAGCGTCTTAAGGTCATTGCTGAGAATTCTCTTATAAAGCGGTGGAGTCCGTTGTAACCTAAAGAAATTGTACCACTCATTTTCCCAAGTTAGATTCCTTAGATTCTCTGAAAAGGCAGAAAGATCTTGAAGTAAGATCTCATTATTCCCCTTCGTGGCTTGAAGTATCAACTGGGGCTTGGAAGACAAAGGATGAGCATCAAAAGTCAATATGGCTCGGTAAACTTGAGAATCCCCTTCTATAACACTTCTCACCAAGGCATGGTACCATTCTACATCCTCTTTCACACTGGATTCCCGAATGTCATTAGTCTGAAAGACCATATTGAGGAAATTGGTGGCATGGGTCAAGGTGTCAGTAGCACTGCGTAGATAGGAATGTAAGGCTGGTGGAGGGCGAGAGTCCTTCACTAAAGCCCTCATTTCAAATCTCTGGGTACAGTTGGCTTGTGAGAGACTCAGGGCATCTCCAGAGTACAGGAAGGTCATTGCTGGCTCCGATCCCTCAGGTTCAGCCTTATTCAAATTAAGGGTAGGCACCCAAGTGAAAGCTGAGACCAAAAAAGATGAAGATGAAGGCATCCACTCCTTCGTTTTTGGTGTCCTGGCTTTGAGTGGAGCTGATTGCTGTTGTTGTTGTAAGATTTCAGCTGCCTGTAAGAGTTTGAGATAGAAGCACCAAAGAAGAAGTCCAAGACGACAAGTCTCCATGGTTTAGCAAAAGGTGTAGAAAATACCTGTGTCATCCAGCTGAAATCATTTCAACCATGGAAAAGCCCTCTTGAGAACTCCTGATGTGTTTGATGGAAATGTCGAGATGATCAGAAAGTAGAGGAATAAAGCCATGAGAAGCGAAGAAGGAGCCAGTCAATCTGTAAAATGAATGTCCCCAGAGAACAGTGTCACATTTGCTGAATATCCTGCCTCCTTTTATAATTTGCAGGAGTTTCTCATTGTCTCCCACCCTCTTATTTTTTGCTGTCCCTTATATCTTCCCTCCCTGACTGGTGATGGAGCAGACGTCACCACAATATGAGCAGCTGCTGGCACTTCCCCCCTCTCCTTTCCCTCCCTGACTACTATTATATGCATAGGATTTTAAATCTCTGCAGATCCACATACACATCCACATACACAAACATGCTAAGAGCTCAGTCAACAGCCTTATTTGCTAATGCTTGAAATGGAAACATCCTGTTTCAGGCCAGAAAGAGGGAAAGGGAGGGAGGGAGAGAAAGATGGGAAGATAATAGAATCTGTCTCTCAGTCTATCTCTATCTCACTTTACTTCCATTAGGGAATCTGGATCTGACAGTAATACAAGCAACCAAATCCTGCATGGAGTACCATGGCAACAGGAAATTTGTCTTCCCACCTCACTCTTCTCTTCCCTTTCTCTCCTTCCCCTCCTTTATTTTTCCTCCCTTCCATTCATCAGCTTGACTAACACCACGATATTCATTTATAAGGTCACCTACTGCCTACTGATGTTCCTATAATGCTGCTAAATTTAATTAACTGTTTACGGACAAGGAGTGTGGAAAAGAACAGGAGGAAGAGAAGGGGAACAAGGACTATTGTTAACTACATACTGAAATAATTCAAGAATGTAGACAGAAAATGAAGAGTGAAAAGAGCAATTCCAAGGAGTGCGATACAAACAGTTTAAGACCAGTCTATATCAGAATTCAGTCCTACAGAGACTTCCCAGTACCACAGCTTAGTTTTGGATCAATTCACTTTGGGAGTCATCAAAAGCAATAGACAGACAGATAATAGAAATATAGATATAGAGAGCGATAAAAATGACCACCGCTGTATATATACATAGTTAATTTTCCATAGTATATAATTATACTGTACTTTTGTTCAATCTTGAATTACTGTTTTGTTTTACTGTTTTTCATATGAATATAAGAATGTAATTGAGAGCTATATTTATTGGCATGTTGCAATTGCTATAATTGATGAGTTATTTATTTTATTTTATTCAATAATTTATTTAATAATTGAAAAAAATAAAATAATAGTAATTCACAACATAGCTGTTGGATTACAATTCAAGCATCTTGTTTTGGTAAATTAACCTCTATCAAAACACAAATACCATTGCTGGCTCTACTTTGGGGGCTGTTGTCATATATAATAGTTGGGTGCCAATGAGGGAAGACAACTTTTATCAGACCAATAGCAGTCTGCAGTTTTGAACTTTAAAAAAAATCTAAGTTGTTCTAAATGGCTTAGATCCTGCCCATCTGAGGGACTGCTTCTTCCGTTATGAATTATGCAGCAACTGAGATCTGCCTGAGAAGTCCTTTTGAAGATGCTGCTCTGTATCAGAAAGTCACTTCTGGCAGGTAAGGGAGACCTTCTCATTCTTCATTCGGTGTGATGTACTTCTCAAGGCACCGGTGATCTTATTCTCTCAGCATTTTGAAGAATTGTAAAGACTACATTCCTTTCACTAGGCTTTTAAGGTTAATCCACTTATTTACTTATTTTTACAAATTTGGTATTTTTTCTACTCTTCATTTTAATTAATAATGATTGCCTTGAGGCCTTGCTTAAATGGAAAGATAGGTTGTAAATCAAATAAACAAATGAGCAAACACTGCCTACATCATAAGAGTAGGATTAAGGGCAAAGAATTTGGCAGCGCTGAGTGGCAACAGAGAAACACAAAGCAAATGGCTCAGATATGGAACAGTCAAGAAATACCCCAGAGACTAGCAATTAGTAGAGCAGCTGTGAAGGCCTTGGAAAAGATAATTCAGAAGCTGTGATATGTCTAAACATACAAAGAATAGTGCAACAAATGGAATTCCATGTTATACTCTATGGAAGTGAAAAGTGGACTTTGAAAAAACAGGATAGAAAGAATGTTGATAGGTCTCGACTCCAAAGGACACCCTGGACAGTCATGAAAACTAACAATGGATTACTGAACAAATCTCCCCATGTTTTTAATTTGAAACACAAATGAGCAGGCTGAAATTAGCCTACTTTGGACAGATTATGCAAAGATCTAGTTCTCTGAAGAAGCGCTGGGAAAGGTGGAAGGAAAGACTAGAAGAAAATGACCACCAGCAGGGTGGATCGACTTAGTTATATCAGCAATGAGTAAACCACTGGAAGATCTAAAGGGCCAGATCGGGGACAGATTGTAATGGGAAAAAATCTATCTGTGTGATCACTAAAATCCACACTAACTTGATGGCACATAATCAATGAATGGATGAATGAATGAATAAAAGGCTGTAACAAAGAGAATAAATTTTAAATCTCATTGAGCGTGACAAGGGCATGTGTCTTGATCCAGAATGCTCTTTCGAATTCCCCACATTGCTGCTAGGTTTATTTATTTTATAGGCTGTGATTACATAACATGGTGAATTGTAAAGCTCTGTTAATGACTACAAATGTCACCAGGTTACTTCCCATCATGCATAGCTCTTTAAATAAGATCTGCTGTTACTGTGTTGTGTACACCTAAAATGAATACTATTTTGGAGAACTACAAACTTAGACATCGTATTATATAACAGACCTTAGAGGCAAATGCTTCCAGACTTCCAAGATAGACATATACCTGCTAATTTAAATATGTTATTCTTCTAGATCAACTCAAAGGATTGCAGTTGGATAGCACAGTGTTATGCTGGCTCACTTCCCTTTCCTGAGATTAATTCCAGTCAGTGGTGATTGGGAAGGAGAGATTCCACCCTCAATCCATCTTATGCCTCAGGGTTTGGTGCTCTTCTCTCTCCTATTTAACATCTGAAATTGTGAGTGGGCTCATTGGTCAAATGGGGTTAAGTATCATCAGTATACTGATAATATCCAATTGTACTACTCTTCCCCGGTAAATGCTGTGGAAGTCCTTTCCCAGTGCTTGGAGGCTGTGAGAGTTTGAATGGGGAATAAAAGGCTTCAACATGACTCTGGAGAAACTTAGTGGCTTTATCTTTGGGGGCCCTTTAGAATCTTGCTTTCTGCCCAAGGAGTAGGTGATAATCATGGCTAGGAAGATCTTTGCACAATTTTGAACTATGCAACTGGTGCACCTCTTCCTGGATCCAGGGCCCTACTCAAGGCCACTCACGCCCTGGTCGCCTCCTGCTTAGACTATTACAATGTGCTTTACATGGGGCTATCCGTGAGGAGTATGTGAAAACTTCAATTATGTGTCTCTCAGATGGAATACACATTACATTTTTCCTATGCGAACTGCATATTTGTTTCTGGGTACAATTCAAGGTACTGGTGTTGACTTTTAAAGTCCACATGGCATGCAATTGAGTTATTTGAGGAACTGCCTCTTCCCAATTTCATCTGCCCTCCCCACCAGATCCAATAGAATGGGCTTTAGGGAATTTCATTTGGAGCATCCTAGGTGGCAGGTCTTTTCTGTCAGATTGCTTGCACTATGAAATCTTCTCTCTTCAGGGATGAAGTGGGTGGACCTCATGATCACTCCTGAGCTTTCAAAGGTCTCTCAAGAGTTGGTTATGCCAGCAGGCCTGGGAACTCCAAGGAGTACATTAATTAGTAAGGAGTCTCCCTTACTGTTAATATTCATCTGCCTATCAGTTTCTTTTTTGTTTTTAATGTCTTTAATACTGTTTAACAATTACAGTATAATGGCTTTAGATAATGATTTTTTTTTATATTTCTATATTTCTATTTTTATTGGATTGTTGTAGGCTGCTCAGGCTGCTTTCTGTTAGATGAGCAGCCATATAATTCTGATAACTAAATAAATATTGAACTTTCAGCTTCGCTGTAGTTCAGCTATAGTTCTAACTTGTAGTAAAAATGGCTAATAGAAAAAAGAGGTAGGGGCAAGAGGCATCATCTCTAAGGCAATTGAAAGTTTCGCTTTTTCTGTTTAACCGTCAATATTTCTCCTAAAGCTTATCTCCAGATTTATCCAAACATTCTGATCTAGGAAAATGAATTGCATTTAGTGAAATCCATCCCATTAACCTGAGACAGCTGCAGAACTAGTGGGCTAGGATTATTGCCTTCTCATCTGCAGTTACATTTCTACGGTATTAAACAAAGATTAATCATAATTATGCTAGGTATTACACTGTTTACCAAAAGCTACTGGCTTCTGGCTTCCATTTGCAAAACAAAAACTTGTACACACATCTCATCATATTACTCCTGTTTTCAGCGCACATAAGAACTGTCACAACCTACCACTTGATATGTGCTTTGGATGAGAATTACATTAGCAAATTCCATTGCTTCTTGTTAAAAGCGTATTACAGCTCAACCAAGTGCCGAATTCCAGTCAAAAGGGAAGTGTTATGATAGAAATATTAAAATGCTTAGGTTTGTGTTTGAATGAATGTGTTAGAAAGAAAAATGTATAATAACAACTTATACATTAGTAAGTTCACACGATCTATTATGCATTACTGGAGTAATCCTTATAACAGCTTGACAGAGTACAAAATTGTATTTTTTTTCTGCGGATTATTTTTGGTTGGGTTGATTTTCCAGGTTGCATACTTTTAAAGATGGGATCGAAGCCAATCAGAGTCAGATCTTCCTGAGAATTTTAAATGATAGGTTGCAAATGATTCTGACATTTTTCCAAGTGATACATTGGCTTTAGTCTGTCTTGCTATAAAATATATATTTATTAATATGTAAAGTTCCGTTCTGATAAAACTTTATAGAAATTTTATTAAAGGTTATAATTGCAACTGGGCAATTATGAACAATACAAACTAAAAGTGGCTTCCCAATTTCATCACATGTATAATCAATTTTAATAACTTACCACCTTCTCTTAAAATGCAACAAATGGTCTCTTCCCACATCCCATCTCTTCTCTATAAACGAATACATTGAAGTAGTCCTTGATGTACGACGACAGCTGAGCCCAAAATTTCAGTTGATAAGCAAGACGGTTGTTAAGTGAGGTTTTGACCCATTTAATGATTTCTTCTTCTTCTCGCGGTTGTTAAGTGAACCATTGCAATTATTAAGTTAGTAACATGGTTAAGTGGGTTCCCCATTGACTTTGCTTGTCAATTGGCATGGACTTATGATGATCGAAGTGTTCAAGAGTCATGTGATCACCTTTTGCAACCTTCTGATCGGCAAAGTCAATGGAGAAGCCAGATTTACTTAACAGTCATGTTACTAACTCAACAGCTGCAATGATTCACTTAACAACTGTGACAAGAAATATCCTAAAATAGGACAAAACTCATTTAACCATCTTCTGGTTTTCGGTGAATGATAAGTGAAAGCCAGCCTCTCTCAGAAAACAATGTCAGTTACTTGGTCTAGTCAGACAAAATGTTCCAGCTATGACATTATATGTCCAGTTAGTAAATCTTATAATTACATAATATTGAATTTCTTCCTAAAGAGATTTAGTTGAAAAGTGCTGCCCCTATAGTTATTTATATAATGTTGTTGCACTGTTATATAAAAAGGATTACTGCTAATCCTTGGTTAACAACAGCAATTGGGACTGAAATTGCTGTCGCTAAGCAACAGGGTCACAATCTCCCATGACCATTTGTAATTGCTGTTCCTGCAGCCTTAGTTGTTGTCATTAAGTGAGGATTGCAAGAATTGTTCAGCAAAGACCTCATAGCTTCCAAGGCCATGGTTTCCGAATTCCTGATAACTTCCTCATTAATTTTGAATTGGACAATTATGTGACTGCAGGATGCTGTGGTGGCTGGAACCCCAAAGATCAATCATAGATACCACTGGCTCAGCATTGTTGCAAGTTCAAAAGATAACTAAATGAGTAATCCTTAAACGAGAACCAGCTGTATGTGGAGGAGACTTTTTGGAAAACAAAAAATTAATTCTATCTCATCATAGGATTAATTCACCAGGGGGTTTCAGAGGCACTGTTACATCATACAAAAAAACTAATAGTTACTGGTACACCCTCATACAGCTATCAGCTGGGTCCTATTTTCTATCCCATCCCTATAAATGAATTATCTATTTGGGAAACATTCCAATTCCAATTAGCCCTTGCAAAAACACTTGTATAAAAGTCATTACTCTTGTCTATTTCTACTTCAACCATATAAAAGACTAAGCTTTATTCTAATAGGGGAAAGGGATTATTTTTCTCAGGATGCCAGGATTAATCTGTCAAACTATTTTGCACAATGGCCACTGACCATTTGACTTTAGCATTTATTTCATGAAACTTGGTTCCTAAAATGCATGTCAAAATGTAGGTTTTGAGGTCAACGATCACTAGTAAAGGAGCAACAGTTACATCTTGAATTATTTTCGGAAAATATGGAAAGGATAGTGAAATAATGACAGAATCTCCAGCAGATGGCCATTCAGCCCATTTAAAAACCTTGAAGGAGTCCACAACCTTCCCAACAATCTGTTCCGTTATGAAAATATCTTCTGGGACTTCCTGCTAATATTTAGTTGAAATTCTTTTTATTTTCATTTTATCCCATTGGTTCAGTTCCTATCTTCTGGATTAACACAAAATAAAATATTTTCAAGTGTTACATCTTATTTTAATTTTAAGTCATTTTAAAGCATTTAATCACAAGCTGGCCAACTATGTATTTTTGTCTACTGTATTATCTGAACAGATCCTATGGTGCAATGTATCATGTGAATCCACAAAATTAGACTTAATGCAATAAAACATCATTAAGTTTATTTTGACATAGACTGTTTTCTTTCCTCCAAGCTATTTTTTCCCATCCTCTGGAACTTCTCACTATATTGCAGTTGTTGGAAATTATGAGTATACGTGATCCTCCAAGTATTTTGATCTCATTACTTTTAGGTTGGTTTATGCTTTATGCTAAGCCATACAATGATTCATTTGGTTTTAGCTTAGACTGTTGTGGTGAACTGTGGTTTATCATGGTTTAGTACAATACATAAACCAAATCATGATCTTTATTTGTAAAACTCAGAATTGATTTGAACTTGGAATAATGGTATTAAAGCAGTATAGATAAATCAGGTTCAGAGTAATATACTCTCAAAAACAAATTCCAGAAACTGGATATGGCATTGTGCTTCTACAAACTGAACCTTCCAAACTTTAAAAAAAAATATAGGGTCATGCATAGCATGTTGGAAATCTAATCAATTAGGTAGGTTTAATGCCTTATCTAATTAATACAGATGGGGATGTTGGCAGTATATACTAGATCAGGGGTGTCAAACTCACATCATCACATGACATATTGGGACTTACCCCCTCTTCGCTAAACCAGGTATGGGTGTGGCCAGCATGTGACGCATCCGGCCCGTGGGCCAGGAGTTTGACAGCCCTGTACTAGATGAACCCTCCTAGATACATTTGCCTCTTAAAAAAATAGGAGCAAGCTAGGAATGCAAAATATCTTTAAGCCATGGCCTATTCTTTAAGAGAATGCCATATAGACTAGATATTTCTGTTTCTACTTTTCTACTGATGTTGTACATATTAAAGGATTATATATTGTCATTCAGGTGAGACTTGTGTGGGTTGGATGAGAAAAATTGTATTTGCTGGTGGACATGTTCTTTCCAGTTCTTAGTGGTCAATGGATTTTCCTTAGGAACAGTAGGGCAGAAGGAAATCATTAAACTTTTCTCTCTATCTATCATGGCCATTATTCTAAGTGAAAATATATACCTGCTATTTTGTTACTGTTAAAAGTGTGTTTAGCTGAATTAGATTTAAATTAGAATTAGAAACAATCTTCATTTATAGTCCATAAGAAAATGTTTGAAGTTACTGAATTTTACTGTACCATATGTTATTGGGTTTTAAAATATATAGTAGGAGCTAAATGAATGTGCTAAAGACTATTTTTCTCTGAAGTTCAGGTACTTCCTATACACGGTGACTTTCTGAGGTTTAGGTCTGAATTTAAAAAGGCTTTTTGTGTGCTATGAATTTAGATGCATAATTTCTTGGTCGGAATGGATGATATGTGAAGTTATCACTATGTTATTAAAATAATAGATTGCACAACTCCATCATGACTCTGAGAACTGTCCTGGGTGATCCAAGATCTAAGGAAGGGTCTACAACAACTCGCCACAGCCAACTTCTTGCCGCCAGCTCACCATGGCGAACTTGCCGCAGGACAAGAATTATACTAATATCAAAGAAATGGTGGAATAGAATCATTAACGGATGCCAAAGGAGGGACAAAATGAAATGTGAATGACAAAAATTAAAATAATGTTTTAATTATTGTATAGAATTAAATTGTTGAGTTGGCCATGGCTAGTTGACCCTGGCAAGTTGCCCATGGCAAGTTGTCCAATTCTGCCCTGGAAGGTTGCAGATCATACTCTTCTCATTGTGTCTTAATGTATATTTTAAGCCACATCTATGCATTAGGCAGGAAAGGGAACTCCTAAAAATAATTACATGACCACTTGATATTTTCTCTCTCTTAATTGCATTGGGACAGGAACAATAATATATAATCAGAAGATATATTTTTAATTATTTATAATCCACCTTTATTAATTTTTTAAAATCAATAATTCAAGAGGATGAATGTATCTAATACAATACTTCTTACTGCTTCTATTTTCCCACAACAACCATCCTATCAGGTGAGCCAATATTTATTTCAATCTTTATTACATTGATCAGAATATCAGCCTCTGGCCCTGTAAAAGATGTTCCAAAAGTGTCCTTTATTTCAAGAACATGTTAACACCATACATTAAAACCAGCCAAGACAGCACAACTCCTCAACTGTGGGATAGCTATTGGAGAGCTATTAAGTCCTTGCTTTAGTGTACCTTCCAAAAAGGGTATTCCAGCCAAATGTAATATTCCCGCTCATTCTTCTTCATAAATGGAATAGTTAGGCTTGCTTTTCATTCGTACCCCTCCAGTTTCTAAAAGCAACTTTTAAGCAGGGAAAAAACCGAAACCCTGATAACACATTGCCTTCTGAAAGGCCAACCATGTGTAAGCATCCAAAGTTTGGAACGGATTTGTTAAAAAAGAACGGCAGGAAGGTTCTTCGCAGGTGCGAGTAGAGCGGGAAGATTCAGGCAGATGCTACCTGAAAGCGATAGGGGGCGTGGCTGAGCCCCTTTCGCTGAAAAAGAACAGCTGGGAAGGAGACGGGCTTTTAGGGGGAAAGGCTGTGGGAGGAGTGCGCGCAGTGCAGAGAGGGTTGGCCGCCTTGGAGCTCGCATCATCGGCGCATCAGCGGAAAGGGAAGTCGGAGGGCGTGCACACCCCCTGCTCGGGCGGGCCCCTAAGCAAGCAAGGTGGAAGGGAAAGCTTTGAGCGCTGGATAGCCGATCTGGACCAGTCGGCCTCCCAGTCCAGGTTGCTGGCTGAAGACGCCTAGTCTTTTGCTCCATGCAATGCACCGCCTCCCTTAGCGCGATGCAACGGGCCGGAGGAGGAGCGGCCGCAGCAGCAGCAGCAGCCGCCGCCGAGCCTGGAGGAGGCAGTGGGAGAGGAGGTGACAACGGCGGCGAGGCGGTTGCAGCAGCAGCGGCCTCTTATCGGGTGCTGAGTCGCTTGCTGGGGTACGGCGGACCAGAGTCAGCTGCAGCTGGCTTGGGGCTGGGCAGAGGTGTTGGAGAGACTGCCGCTATTGCAACTCGGGATCGCGGCAGGGCGGGCGGGTTGCGGGGCTCGCAGCTTCTGGTCTTCCGCCCGGGAGAAACTGGGGAGCCCTCGGCGGGGTCCCCAGCCGGCTGTCTGCCTCCGGCGCCGCCGCCACTGCCTCAGCCACCCCCGCCGGAGCTCCTGTGCGCTAGGCATCGGTGTGCTCTCCTAGATGCTCCGAAGGGCGAGCCGGGAGGGGGACGATGCTGGAGCGGAACGCCGGATGGCTTCATTTTCCCTCCGGGAGCCGGCCTGGAGTTACAGCTGGCGGCTCTGGGACTTCACCAAGCACCTCCGACGGTGCTGGGAGGGCTGGGCAAGCCTCCGGGCGATTGCTCCTGCATGAGCCTCTTGCCTCAGCCGGCGATGGCCCCGCCGCCCACTCTGTCCTTGTTGCCCCCGGGGGAGGAGACCAGCGACGCCCTGCTGGTGCTGGAAGCTCTGGGCCCTGACGAGGAGGACGAGGAAGAGACGGCTGCAGGGCAGGCCGAGCCCTCCAGCACGGAGAGCAGCCGCGTTCAGTTGCCCGCTGCAGCCGTCCCGGTGCTAGCTGCTGCTGCTGCTGCTCCTCCTCCTTCGGCAGGCCCGGCACCTGCCGTTGCTACCCCCCGTCCCAGCTCTTCGGCCCCCTCCAGGAAAGGTTCCTTGAAGGTTCGCCTCAGCCGCCTTTTCCGTACCAAGAGCTGCAGTGGGCCATCCTGCAACGCCGGGGCAGCCGCTGGAGCTCGTCGGATCGGAGATAGGGAACTTCTACAAGCCGCTGCTGCCCCAGCCCCCTCGGGCACAGCAGGAAGCCTCCCCGATGTGTCTCAACCTGGCTACCGGGAGCAGGACTCGAGCAGGTGAGGAAGCGCTGGACCGCTAGAATATGGCTAAAGGAAGGAGTTGAACACCCTGATGTTCCGCTGCATCAATATGATATGGGACAGAATGAAAGAGGGCATTAGGGTGGGCATAATGGGTATGGAAACTGTTGCCTTGCAAGCATTCTCCAGCACTCTTCCCTTTGGCTTCAGTTGTGGAATTGTCAAATACTTGGAGAAGTGTTTGATGCTTAAAAAAAAAACCCAATTCAATCTTTGAACTTTGAGGCTTCCAGATCTTTTGGTCTGTAGTCCCAGCTAGCATGGCAAGTCCTCAGTAGTGCAGATATTGAAGGGAAAGTATCTCAAGGCTTCTATATTTTTTACACCATTGACTGTTTTTTGTTAGAGTTTGAAATGGAAAAGATCCAATTGTATTAGTGATGTATTGTCAAGCTGTTGGAAGGAATTCACTGACCATATTCTACCATCACTTCTCACTGCTTTGCCTTGCCCCATATTCAGTCTTTGGTATCTCAAGTTAAAAAAGATTCAGATTGCCCATAGAGGATTTATTTGGGATCTTGGAGTATTGCTATTAATCAGCATAAATGGCTTTTACAATTTTGTTGCCCAGTTGTAAAGAAAAGTAGTAAAACATTATAAATCTGACTTCCTTACATTAAATAAAATAGAAAAATGGATAGTTATGACTTTGCATCTGAATGCCAATTTCATTCTTGGTGAAGAATGTTCAATCCTGTTCAGTTCTTGGAAGACTTGCCTGGACCAAGTCCTTACAGTTTTCTTGCCAAGTTTTCATTCATTTCCTTTATTTGTATGCCGCCCTTTTCCCTGGGGGGACTCAGGGCGGCTCACAATTCATAAAGGGAGGGGGGGGAGTGATTTGCCATTGCCTCCTTGGTAGAGCTGAGAGAAAGTGGTTGCCCAAAGTCATCCACTCTGTGCCTAAGGCAGGACTAGAACTCTCCCTGTTTCTAGCCTGATGCCTTAACCTTTACACCAAATTGGTTCTTTGATTACATGTTCTTAATCCTTAGAAAATGGTCAGATCCACCTTTCCCAACTGTTTACAGATGTTGTCCTTGAAGAACCTAATATTAAAAAAGAATAGGAACCAAGGTTGTTTTACCACCTCTGCCTGTGGGATTGTGAGTGCAGTAAAATTGTAGTACTGGGGACTGACTGACTAGAGGACTTTTTTTTCTTGCAAATTGCAGTATGTGTACATTACAAATCAGGGTGGTAAAAAGATAATGAAACATATGTCATAATGTCACAGTGCAAATCAGCCTTTACACTGAGGGGGGGATATACATAAGTCAGGTGGTTTATAACATGCATTTTTTGTCATTTGTTACCTCCTGCAGATGTCTCTGAAGTGAATGAAGTTGGCTGAGACAATTTCTAGTAATTTTTGAAAGTATTTGTGATTCTGGGCTTGCTTTTAAAAAAAGCATTCATTCAGAAAAAGTGTTTTGCTCATTAAGTCTATGTCTGGTGCCTTCCACAGCTCTGAAATGTCAATAGATTAAGACAACCTATTACTATTTCTACAGGATTTCATATGGATTTTTTTTTCATAGGTTGGCTTTGCCTAGTGACATAGTATTGGTTAGTTTAATCTCACCACTTTACAGGTTCACATACCACTTTAAACTATAAACTAGCCACAAACTGAATTGCTCAGCATGCTTGGGGGAAAGGTGATGGGATAGTTTGTGGTTCAATAGGAAAAGATATTGAATTTTGAAAGGTGCTGACTAAATTTCCTGTCTCTAAATTAAGATACATACATAGAGTGACAGTATTCACTTGGATTAGTTGGGTTTTTTTCAACAAAGTTTTCCATTTTGATTTTTATGCTCCTACATACGTTGGACTGCCATTTTCTTCATTCTCTTCCGTTTTGGCACTTACAGTTTTGCATTTTTGGAGGGACCCAGGTTAGCAGAGACTTCAATATGCTTAAATAAAATGTTTTTGCTTTGTTTAGCCCTGATTTGATCTGATTTGTAATCACGCTGATTCGAAATAGGGTTCAACCTGCATCTCCCACGTTAATGCTAAATACTTTGACCCAACATTTGTCATAAACAAATGTTCAGGTGCAAGAATTTGGTTATAGTGACTGGTTAATGCACATTCAGGCCGGTCCCTTATAATTCAGTGTTAAATATATATGATCAGGCACCTCACAATAAGCCTACAGTGGAGTCCTTCTTGAAGAATTATTTCCAGTTATGGCAGAAGAGATTGGGGAACAGAGGATTTGGGTAGCTCCCTTCTGCTCCAGTCAGCACTGCCAGTGTTTGGAGGTGACAACAATTATAAGCCAGAACCTCTTAAAAGAATCGCTTCTCTGTATTGAGGGAAATGACTAAGTGGGGCTGCTGAGCTCCTGAGTTCACTTTGAAAGGACCATATGTCCATTCCTGTGACCTGAGATCTCTTTCAATTCTTGGTTTGAAGAATTGTAACAGGGGCTGATCCTGGTATAATCTAGGACATATAAATAACATGGATAGGTTAAAAAAAAATCCTGGTAAATTAAAAAAAAAAGCTGCAAAAAAAGCTATTTTCTTAATTGTACGAGGGGTGAAATCAACTAATTTGGCTACTGGTTCGCAAATGTATTCGCTTTGCTCACACGTGCCACCTCTGCACATGCATAGGATCCTCCGTGCATGTGCAGAGCGTCAACAACAGGACGTGATGATGTCCGGGCGGGTGGGTGGAAGCTCCCGCTGCCTCCGCTACCGGTTCGCCCAAACCGGATAGAACTGGCTGAATTGCACCACTGAATTGTACTCACTCGTGTTTCAGTGCCCTCATACAATGATCATATTTATGAACATGCTAAACTATCTGATTACTACATCTAGAACTTTGCCTAGGTTGCGGGTCAAACTAAGATAATTTATTTCCTAGCTCATTTCATTCTGGGGTGTTATCTGGATCGGTAATTAGGCCTCCCTTCTCCTTTCTGGACATAGAGGAAGGAAATAAAGCAGCTATTAAAGTAATCTGCTATGGCCTCGTGTCTTTTTCTTCTATTTCCTTTTTCTGATTTCTCTCTCTTTCTCTCTCCCTCCTCCCTTTCTCCCTCCCACCGTGTGTGTGTGTGTGTGTGTGTGTGTGTGTGTGTGTAATATGATGAGCAGAGGCAAACTGACTTTGGGTGTTGTGTCTTTTTGACATAGATGCCATTTCCTCTTTTTTCTTAGATAGCAAAATATCTTGGGCTAACAGTTTTGACTCAGAAGGCTTAGTGTTAATAGAAGTTTAAGCACTGGCTAAATAAAGAATTAATTTATTATGAAATCATCTATTAATAAAGCCATGCTTCTATCTGAAATTGGACTTCCAGATTAGCTAAACTGAAAGTCATGGAATGATTTATGTTCACCCATGACACTTTTTGGCTGTGTGTGCACATATTCACTCAAGTCGTATAAAAGTCTAGCAAAAATATTTAGTGTTTGTACTAAATTTTAAGTTTATCTTGTTTCCCCCCCCCCCTGTAATTATTTAGTGGGGGTTAGTTCGTACCTTAGTATATTTTGGACTTGCAAGCCAAAAAAATGAATTAATTCTTAAAATGTGTTATCTGAAATACTATATTGGTAGCTACTGTGTGAAGAAGCATCCCTTAATAATTAAAATTACTAAGGCAAAAGACGTGTCCCCTCCCCACCTTGCCAAAATCTTTGTTTTCTATGGAAATGGACTGGATGTATATATTAGGAAAATGCATTTATTTTTTCTTTCTAGTTGTGGTGCTATATCTCAGATGACGTGAAGAATGGGCAATATTATTTGGCCTTAGGTTTAATTATCTTAAAAAGTTTAATAGACATGATGTTGTTTAAGCATAGCTGCCATCCTCCTTCATAGATGTGAGTTGAAATTCAGCAGTGTGATGTTATTCATTTGTGATTTAACCTTGGCTTTTTTGACATTTGAGGGAACTTAAAAATATATAGAGAAAGAAAAAGTAAAGCCATTTCTCAGTACATATGCTCAGTCCCCCCTCTGCATTACAGAGGGTTTTTTAAAGTTGCTGTATAGGTTTTTCACTTTTTAATTGTCTTTCCCCTCTTTCGTGATAATAGAAAAATGGAACATAAATTGAAATAATAAATGGGCAGCCTGGTGTCCAAATAATTGCTCCTTTGGAACTAATTTCCTTCACTCTTTTTATAGGTATGGGGAAATAAAGTGAAGAATTTATGGTGTAATTGATCTTATTGTGGATGCAGGTAAAAAGAGAGGTAAATGCAGTCATATCTTTATTTATAGACTTTTATCTCTATTTTTGTAGAAAACAAAGACTGATGCGAACACAAAGTGCCTTTTCTCCAGTTGCTTTTGGTCCCCTCTTCACAGGTAAGTGTTGAACCTGGTGCTTCTCTTTCTCTTCTACTGTTATTGAAGGAAGCCCTATAGCCATGATGACGAACCTATGGCACATGTGCCACAGGTGACACACGGAGCCGTATCTGCTGGCACGTGAGCCGTTAGCTCCAGCACACATGCGCACACCAGCCAGCTGATTTTTGGGCTATCAGGGGGGCGGGTAGGCCGTTTTTGCCCTCCCCAGGCTTCAGGAAAGTCTCTGGAGTCTGAGGAGGGCAAAAAGTAGCCCCAACGGGCCAACCCGAAGTTCGTTTATGGGGGCGCATTTGCATTATCGGTGCCGGCATGCATGCGCAGTAGATTTTAAAAGCATATTTTCCTTCTTGATAGATGACATAGTTGGAATACAGAAAGCATACTATAATTTCAGATCCTAGGACATGATGGTCACACAGTTTTGCATAAACAGCACACATTAATCTTCCCAAGAAAACAGTTTTTAAAAAATGGATCAAATCTCACTGGATTTTGTTGTTTTCATTCTGAAATATCTCAAGAATTCGATGCATTTAGCTGAAAGGTCATAAGATGTTGATATAACTGGACAATATTAAGACCTGGCTTTGAGATTTGGAAGCTATCTGCCTTCTGTCTGTTAGACATTTAGCTATGGCTGTTCTTGAGTCTTTCTTTCCTTCAGCTTTTGCATATGTCTGAGGCAGTGATGTGTGGTGAGGTTTATGGCTGGCGAGGCAGTCCTCTCCCCCGACACCCCACTGACTAAAGCACTTTCTTTTGCCCGCCTGTGCTCACGGCAGCCCGTCTGAGCTGGCGGGCTGCTGCAGACACAGGCAGGTGAAAGAAAGTGACTTTCGCCCATCTGAGCTGGCAGGCTGCCACGGACACAGGCAGTCGAAAGAAAGCAAGCGCCGCAGGCTGGACTGAAGCCGGAGGTGATGCCCCTCCGGCTGGGTAAGGCGGGCTGCCCTCCCTGCCTCTCCTACCCCCTTTCCTCTCTTCACTCAAACTCTCAAACAAACAAACAAACAAACACACACACAGACAAAGTTGCACCAGGAGGATTAAGTTTGAATTCCTCCTCCTCCCTCCGACTCACACGTACCTTTTCCAGCTGTTTCAGAGAGAATTTCAACCCTGCTCTTGTCTGCCATCATGAAAAGAAAAAAAAGGAAAAAGGCAAGAGCTGAAGTCAGGCTGGGCTAGTTGTTACCAGAATCACCATGGATGACTCTGCTTAACTGTTTAAAAAGCCTCTAAAAAACGCCCTCTACAGGAGGAGGCAGGAGAACGACGTGACTCATCTACGTCAGGAATTTTTCAGCTTTTACCAAAATGGCCGTGCATACCCTTATGGAGGCTTTCAGAAAGCTCATAGGGGCTGGGGAGGGCAGAAATGAGCAAAAACGGGTCGTTTCCCCCCCCCCCCAACCCACAGCAGCACTCTATAAGCCTGTATAAGGTTATGCATACATTTTTTTGACAAAAAACGGCCCTGTTTTTGCGAAAAATGGGCCGCTTTTTGCTCGCTTTTGACCCCACCCAGGAGCACTCTGCTAGCCCTCCGAAGACTATTCATGCCTTTTATTTGAAAAAGAACGGGCCCGTTTTCGTGAAAAACGGGCCGTTTTGGGGAGGTTTGCAGAGTGCAAAAACTTTTCCATTTCGGAAAGCTTTTTAGTTAGAGTGATTGATGAGAATTACATTGATCAAGTGCTGTGCCAGCAGAAACAAAGCCTTAGGTGTTGCAGATAGTCAGCAATTTCCTTCTCCAGCACATGGATAAATACACCTGGATACATCTACCTACCCACCTACTCTCTCTCGCTCCCTACCTACCTACTGTATTTCTCTCCCCCTCTACCTACCTACCTACCTACCTACCTACCTACCTACCTACCTACCTACTCTCTCTCTCTCTACCTATCTACTTATTCATCTCTCTCTCTCTTTCTTTCTATCCCTCTACCTACCAAGCTACCTACTCTCTCTCTTTCTCTCTCCCTACCTATCTACTGTATTTCTCTCTCTCTTTCTCTCTCTCTATCCCTCTACCGACCAACCTACCTATTCTCTCTCTTTCTCTCTCCCTACCTATCTACTGTATTTCTCTCTCTTTCTCTCTTTCTGTTCCTCGAGCTACAGCCTACCTACTCTCTTTCTCTCTCCCTACCTATCTACTGTATTTCTCTCTCTCTTTCCCTATTTCTCCCTCCCTCCCTTTATCTACCTACCTACCTACCTACTCTCTTTCTCTCCCTATCTACGTACTGTATTTCTCTCTCTTTCTCTCCCTCCCTCTCTATTCTTCTATCTACCTACCTACTTTTTTTTTTTAAAAAAAAGCCTCTTCAAAACCTTGGTGTGTCTTATAACTCCGGTGCATCTTATAACTCCGGTGCGTCTTATACTCTGAAAAATACTGTAGTTTTTAAGTGATTTTTGCCCCATTTTATGTCATTTGTTAAGTGAATTTGACTTTTGAGTGTCAGAAGGTCACAAAAGGTGATCGCATGACCCTGGGACATTGCAACCATCATAAATATGAAACAGTTGCCAAGGGTCTAAATTTTGATCACATGACCGTGGAGATGTTGCATTGGTTGTAAGTGTGAAAAATGGTTATAACTCACTTTTTTTTGGTACTGTTGTAACTTCCAATGATGACTAAATGAACTATTCTAAGTCGAGGATTACCTGTATTTCCCCAGCCCAACTCACAAAGGCATTTTCTTAGATTGCCTTTGCTCTTTGTGGTTATAAACAAAAATTTGCTCGTCAAATCTGTGTTCTTTGCTCTTTAAAGTTTTTGAAGACAAGCTGTGGATATTCACAAACATGTATGAAATACAACACTCTTCTGGGCCTTCAGATACAGATTGAATACTATTTCATAGTGCAACATTTGGCCCAGATATTCCCTTAGCAAAAATTGTTTCAGCAAGTTTGAAAGTCAGCGAAATCCTTAAGTTTAATTATTCATAAGCAAGGGAAGTGACCCTACTTATATAATGGCTTTTGGCTCTAAAAACGGCCCACAAGATAGCTTCATGAGACAAAGAATACGAAAAGATAACGATCTTTTAAGAGTTCAGCTGAGTTAAAATCTTTTGTTTTCAGTTAAATTCCTTAAAAATGAAATGACACATGTGACTGTCCAAAATCAAAGTAGCTTATTTTCCTTTGGAAGGGAATTTCATAGTCATTCTCTGTTTTATATTCCTTCTAAGCAATAATTTTGTTTGATATGGAAAGGTTTGTGAAACGATGATCAACTTCTTATATCATCTGAAATACATAGTCCAGAAAGCAATCTGTTCACCACTTGTTTAACTGGTGATAGTTTTGGAACACTTTTCAAGAGTAGCCCATGTGTCTGCATTGTAGCAAATTTAATTAGGAATCAACCATGACATGCCTGGAGTCAGAGATTGCTCTGATATTAGACGTATGCTTCTGACATGAGCAATAGTCCTCAAATGTGCTAGGTGAAGTTACATTTTCGTTAGGCTCTAAACTCTAAAAGAGGTGGGATTCACTTACCTTCCCTACACATTTGGTTCGCAAATGTGAGCGCACACGCCTTGTCTGCGCATGCGCACCACCTATGTATGCACAGTACTCGTGCATTATGGATGGGTGGAGTCTCCTGAAGCCGCTGTTACCAGTTCACCTGAACCGGAGAGAACTGGCTGAATACCACATTTTCTTTCTTTCTTTCTCTCCTCCCCCCTCTCTCTAGGTGAGACAGTATCGCTGGTAGATGTTGATATCTCTCAGCGTGGCCTGACGTCCCCACATCCTCCAACACCTCCTCCTCCTCCACGGCGAAGCCTCAGCCTTCTGGGTAACTACTTGTTTCTTTATCTGTTTTCTTTCCAAACTGTATTTCCACTAGCATCTTTCAGCCGAAGAAGACGATGGCCATTTTCTTCAGTCTTGAAATAATACTTTTGAATACAGGTAGCCTTTGTTTAGTGACCACAGTTGGGAATGACGGTTCAGTTACGGTCACTACCATATTTTTCATCTTATAACGCACCTTTTTTTCCTCAAAAAGAGGTTGAAAATCTGGGTGCATCTTATACATTGAATACAGCATTTTTTGCCTCCTGAAGCCCCCCCTCCTTCACAAAAATGGCCATGCATAACCTTATGAAGGCTTTCAGAGAGCTCTTGGGGACTGGGGAGGGCAGAAATGAGCAAACAATGGACCATTTTTTGCCCCCCCAACCCCCAGCATAAGCTCCATAAGGATATGCATGCAATTTTTTTTGACAAAAAATGGGCCCATTTTTGCAAAAAACAGGCTGTTTTTTGCTCATTCCCCCCCCCCAGCACTCTGCAAGGCCCCCTCAAGGCTATTCATGTCTTTTATTTGAAAAAAAAACCAGGCCTGTTTTTGCGAAAAATGGGCCGTTTTGGGGAGGTTTGCAGAGTACAAAAACTTTTTGTTTTCCTTTTGGAAAGCTCTTTAGTTAGAGTGATTGATGAGAATTACATTGATCAAGTGCTGTCCCAGCAGAAACAAGTCTTAGGTGCTGCAGTTGTGAGCGATTTCCTTCTCCAGCACATGGATAAATACACCTGGAAACATCTACCTACCTACCTACTCTCTCTCTCTCCCTACCTATCTACTATCTGTCTGTCTGTCTGTCTGTCTGTCTTTCTTTCTTCTTTCTTTCTTTCTTTCTTTCTTTCTTTCTTTCTTTCTTTCTTTCTTTCTTTCTCTCTCTCTCTCTCTCTTCCTCCTTCTCTCCCTCTATCTACCTTCCTAGCTACCTACTCTCTCTTTCCCTACCTACCTATTGTATTTCTCTCTCTCTCCCTCTACCTACCTACCTTTTTTTTTTATTTGCCTCTTCAAAACCTTGGTGCGTCTTATACTCTGGTGCGTCTTATACTCCGAAAAATACGACATGTAAACTGCAACCATGCTTATGATCTTTCTTTTGCTTTACAAACTTGAAAAAGTTGTAAATGGAAGTTGTAAAGTTACTTTTTCATTACTGTCATAACTTCATATGGGGCTATATGAGGCAGTCACTAAACAAGGACTACCCTTAAGAGGATTTCCTTGGAATTCTTTATGCCATCTCCTTTTTTTTTTAAAAAAAGGAATTATTTCAAAACAGTAACTTGTATATATTCTCAGCTGTGTAACTATTCTGTTTTCTTTTTTCCTAGTCTCAAATCCATATTCAGAACTAAATTCCTCAGCTCCATAAATCATGTGAATTTGCATATTTTCCGTAATTCTGTTTCTGCTAGCCATGGGAAATGTGGCACGAAGGACTCTTTTTGTTTCTTTTTCTGAATGTTTAGCTCAGTACTCCCTTTGGTTTCTCAGATTCCCTCTAACATTTGCTCTGTCTTTTTTGTTAATCCAATGTGGACAGTAAGAAGATCTACTCATTTATGTCTTATAGTGGTTAGTGCTGCAGTAAAGTTATGTAAAGTGAATTATTTGTAATCTTGTGCTTCTGTCTTTAACAACCTTCATCTCTGAGCATTTGAAGCCACCCAGGGAACATTATTTACTTATATTGGAATAGAAAATATTTTATAACTAGAAGCATCAATAAAATTTTGTTTGCCCAGAGTTATGGAAGCAGTAGGACTGGAATTATTCATTTTTAAAAAAATATTAAGCTGGTAGGCTATGTTATGTTATCTTATGTTATATTATATTAATACAAATACAATGCATAATCTAATATCCAGAATAATTTTTTATTCTGCATATGTTGATAGATGTAAGTAGAAGCAGCACTGACAATACATCTTTTTGAATGGTGGCATTTAATCGCAGAGGTAGTATTCAGCCAGTTCCGCTACCGGTTCGCCTGAATCGGTAGCAGAAATCAGAGGTGGGCCCTGGCTCTATGTAGTTTTATTTAGTGATGTTTTTTGAGCAGAGTGCATGCACGGATGGGGCGCATGTGAGCACATTTTGTGAACCGTTAGGGAAGGTAAGTGAAAACCACCCCTGGGAACTAGGAATTATTACATACTTCTGTCTATGCATACAATTTTACTGATATTGAAGCCAGCAAAGATGAATGTTCAGATGCTCAGAGAAAGAGAGCCTATTATAAACTTGCCTTTTGCTCTGTTGCTTTTCATATCTCCTGGACTGCTTAACCGCTTTGTTTTTTGTTTTTCCTAGACGATATCAGTGGGACACTGCCTACATCTGTCTTAGTGAATCCAATGGGATCTTCATCACTCCAGTCTTTTCCTCTGCCTCCACCGCCTCCACCACATGCCACTGGTCAGTTTAGCTTTGCTCTTCAATTCTTCCTGAATTTCTGAGTTGCTGGGCTTTTAAACTGAATTGTTGAATTTGGGGATTCAAGACAGCATCCACGGAACAGAATACACAAAATAATTCCATGAAATGTCAAAATAAATGCATTTTCTTTCCCTTTTCCAGAGGCATTTCCTCGGATACTGCCAATCAGAGCATCCGAAGCAGTACACAGTCAATCTGCACAGCACCTTCAATGCCCCCTTTATCGGCCTGATTCAAGCAGTTTTGCAGCTAGCTTACGAGAGTTGGAAAAAGTAAAGCTTTTATTTATTTATTCAGTTAAAAGTGCTTAAGCTGCTCCCCCCCCCCCCCCGATGATACTTGATCTCTTTGAACACAAAGAGGTAAAGCCAAGAGGATTGACAACTGAATGGATTTGCAGTATATGCCCTACTGGTATGCAAGATGAAAACTGGTTCGAATGGATAAAGCCTTGTGGATAGCCTTGTGGTTTTGCTGTTTATTTATTTTTTTTGTTTAGTACAGTGTCAGTTTGCATATTCAATGTAGATGAACAGGAGAGCACCCCCGGAAATGTTGGATCAATAAATCTTGCTTTATTAGAAAGATCTCCTCTGAAAAAAGAATGAGCTGTGTTTCAACATGTCAAAGATGATTATTAGGTTGTTTTTTTATTGTCATCTGGAAGGAAATGGACAATGTTAATCTTCTAAAGTCAGGGATTGCCAGTTGCCTTGTTTGCTTGAAATTCTGGCAGGTCAACAACAGGTTTTAGATTGAATAATTAGACTATATTTTAGCATTCTGAGCATCTAAAATTGATTCTTTTAAAAAATATGCTCCCATGTTTGATTTTTTTTTAAAGTGTTGGAATAAGATTATCAGATAAATTACTGAATCATATTTTGTTAAATCAGTGTGGATGGTACTGGGGCCCCATGAACTGGGAAGATGCCGAGATGAAGTTAAAAGGGAAGCCGGATGGATCGTTCCTGGTTCGCGACAGCTCTGATCCTCGCTACATTCTGAGCCTCAGCTTTCGATCACAGGGTATTACCCATCACACTAGAATGGAGCATTACCGAGGTGAGTGGAGCACTGGGCACCAAATTAAGGTGACTTCCTACTTATTTTGAAAGATTTTGCCTAGATTCATTTAATGAATTGTTGCGGAATGTGATTTTCCAAACCTGGATCTTTCAATGCTGGTATTGTGTCTGGTGGTTATCTTTTAACCAGTGGTTAGGGTGCAGTACTGTAGGCCACTTCAGCTGACTGTTATCTGCAGTTCAGCGGTTCTAATCTCACCGGCTCAAGGTTGACTCAGCCTTCCATCCTTCCGAGGTGGGTGAAATGAGGACCCAGACAGTGGGGGCGATATGCTGACTCTGTAAACCGCTTGGAGAGGGCTGAAAGCCCTATGAAGCGGTATATAAGTCTAACTGCTATTGCTATTGCTATTTTATTTAAGTAACCTTGTGCAAAGCCAGTCTCTACAAACCCATATACTACCTCATACCATAATGCACCTTTCTTCTTGGCTCAGGAACCTTTAGTCTGTGGTGCCATCCGAAGTTCGAGGACCGTTGCCAGTCTGTGGTGGAGTTCATTAAACGTGCTATCATGCATTCCAAAAATGGAAAATTCCTTTATTTCCTGCGATCGAGAGTGCCAGGCAAGTGTGTGTGTGTCTGTCTGTCTGTCTGTGTCTGTCTGTCTGTCTGTCTGTCTTTGTATGTATTGGAGCTGACTCAGGCAGCTCTTAGATAATCTTTTGTGGCATTTATTAATCAAGATATAGAATGGCCAGCAATTATTTTTAGTTTTGTTGGAAAAGAACATACCCCCCCAAACCAGGGGTGAGTTACTGCCAGTATTGCTGCTGGTTCGGTGCGTGCACAATCTTGCTCACACATTCTGTGCGCATGCACAGTTGCCGAAAAATAGATCTGCACATTCCCCTTAAAAAGGGGAAAAAACACATGATGCCCAACCAGAGAACCAGTTTGGAGGTGTGGCAGGCCTGGGTCGCACTACCAGTTTGGCTGAATCGGACTGAACCGGTAGGAACCCACTCTGTCCCAAACAGTAAAAGTTATTCTGAAATATCCATCAGTAATTGGTCAGCGTGCACTGGTTTCCAGGAGAAATTATTCCAGGCAACAATTAAGTAGATGGAATCGAATTGTAAACTAAAAGTGCTTCAGAGTGCTTGGTATCTATCATTCCCGTACATTCCCATTGGACATTTTCAGCTGGTCTGCTGGTTAAAATAATTTGGGAATTGTACAGTAATTCTTCTTCACTTGCTTCAAAGGCTGAAATATAAGCCAAGGTTGAAGCACTTTTGTCCCTTCAATTGTTGGCTTACAGCTTTCATTCTCCTTGGCAATTTGCTACATTGCACTTGAGTGGAAATCCCTCCCACAAGCAGCAGTGAATTAATCTACAACTTTTGACACAGAAGTTATGCATGATTCATTGACCCAAAAGTTGTTCTTCTAATTCATCTATAAAAATTGGCATCATACACAGCTCAGATTATTCAGTTAGAGAAAGATGCACCAAGTAAGCAAGTTTCACATCTGTAAAGAACTTGAATGTACAAGGGGAAATGAGCAAGAGTCAAATTCACTGAGTCACAATATTTTTTTACACTTAAGTCCTTGACTCAAAACAGTTCATTTAGTGACATTGGAAGTCACAATGGCACTGAAAAAGGTGACTTTTTCACACTTATGTTGCAGTATCCCCATGATCACGTGATTTATATTCAGATGCTTGAGAACTGGTTCATATTTATTATGATGGTTGCAGTGTCCTGAGGTCATGTGACCATCTTTTGCAACCTTCTGACCAGCAAAATCAATCGGAAAGACAAATGCACTAAACAACCTACTTCAGTGAAGGCGAACCTTTTTGGCATCCAGAAGAGTAGCTGCCCAGGGCGTATGTACGCCCCAGAAAATGAAACTTCCGGTTTCCAGTGCGATATGCACGCTGGCCAGCTGGTCTTCCTGTTACTGGCGCGCATGTGCATGCGACGATCAGCTGGCCGGCATGCATGCTCATGCTGGAAAATGGAAGACCAGCTCTTCCAGTTTCTGGCACTGCTGCACCCACAAAGGCCAGCTGATCATTGCGCACACAAGCGCACCAGAAATCCAAAAGAAGAACAGGCGACGCTGTACATGCCAGGTGACATGGCTCCGTGTGCCACTTCAGGCACGCGTACCATACATTTGCCATCATGGACCTAGTTACTAATTTGACAACTGGAGTGATTCACTTAACAAATGTGGCAAGAAAGATTGCAAAAAATGTGACAAAACTCACTTAACAAACTTCTCACTTAGCAACATACATTCTGTTCTCCATTGTGGTTGTAAGTCAAGGTCTATCTATACTTGAAAACCATAATGCTAATGCTAATAATAACAACAACATGTCAGTAGCAACAGCAAATGCCACTTATGTAATGAGAAAGATGGAACAGTGGGTTGCCTTATTTATCAGTGGCTGCAGCAAAATCCCACAAATTGATTATCTTCAATGTCATGAACCAAGTTGTCAAAACCATACATTGGAAGCTATTCCAGAAGTTTGCATTCAAATACAGCAAAAATGACTGGGAACATCAAATTGACAAAGTTCTTGAAAATGAACAGGTCAAGATCTTGTGGGACTTTCAAATCCAAACAGACAGACATCTGGCCCACATTACGCCTGACATCACTATTGTGGAAAAGAAAAAAAGTCTGATTCATTGATATTGCAATACCAGGTGATGCACAAATTGAAGAGAAACAGCTAGAAAAAAATACCACAATCTGTAAATTGAAGTTGAGCGATTGTGGAAGAAGAAATAATACCAATAGTAATAGGAGCAGTTGGAGCACTATCCAAAGGGGTTGCCTAGATACATGGAAATTTTGAACTTATTACACCTGAATATTTTGCCTTTGCAACAACAACAACAAAAAAACCCAACACCCTACTTTACTCGGCCTATATACTTATATGTTATCTTAATAGCTCTTATGTCCTTGGTTAGAACTTGAACTGTTAAGTTTTTACCAGTCTCAGACTGTGAATCGAATTGAATATTAAATCAATGATGATGATGATGATGATGATGATGATGATGATGAAGAAGAAGAAGAAGAAGAAGAAGAAGAAGAAGAAGAAGAAGAAGAAGAAGAAGCTCTCAATGCTAAGAGTCACTTGTTAAGATGGGAGGCATACAAATTGAATAAACTCAAGCCCTAATTATAGTAACTCATATTTAAATCTTACTTCTCTCTCCCATCCAAATAGCATAATGGACTTTTTCTCAGTGGGAGAAGCACCTTTGCCTTGCTATAGTTATGGAATTTACTGGTCTTAAGCCTTTTACTTCTGGCCTTGTTTATTCTAGCCCTCAATAAGTAATGGCCCAACATAAGGCTGTATGGAGTCAGGTCTCCACCATTGGGCAGTACAGTGATTAATTTAGAGAGCAGCTGTTTTCCCTTATCCTGAGAAAACTATTTCTCAATTGTTGCTGTTTTCTTCTAACCTCTATGTCCTGCTTTTTTTCTTTCTTTCTAATTTGCAGGTCTCCCTCCAACTCCTGTCCAACTTCTCTATCCAGTCTCTAGGTTCAGCAATGTCAAGTCGCTACAGCACCTCTGCCGGTTCCGGATAAGGCAACTGGTCCGCATCGATCACATTGCAGAACTCCCACTTCCCAAGTAGGTTTCCCCCCCCTTTTTTTTTTTGCTTTGTGCTCCTTTCAGATCTCATTGGGTAAACAACCGGATTAGCTGCTTTATCCAACACACGGTAAAATTAGTAGTGCCAGTCAGTTTGCCACCACATTAAAAAAATACAATAGTTGCTTCTTTGTTTTAATGGAGAGGTTCTGGGGTGGCGTATACATAAAACAGTGGTGGGATTCAAATAATTTAACAACCGGTTCTCTGCCCTAATGACTATCTGGGTAGGTGGGGCTCGGTGGTCATGTGACTGGGTGGGCATGGCCAACTCAAGGTCACTCAGGTCGATGGGCGCTTCGCCTTAGCTGTTACAATGTAATAAGGGTTAACTGGAGAGGCAGTTTCTGTAAGCAGAGCAATAAAGACTAGGCTAGAAAAAACACTAGAATGTTTCCTTCCTGCCTTACTTACAGGATTATCCCTGTAAAGTGGAAAAAGCAAAAGGAGATTTATTCCAACAATCAGTTCTCTGAACTACTTAGAAAGTTACCAACCCGTTCTCCTGAATAGGCCTAACTGGCTGAATCCCACCACTGACATAAAACAGAAGTCTTCAAAAATCCTGTTCAAAATTCCTGTTGGAACAGGCTGTTTTGACCTTGCTGTTTGAAAGTTGTTTCACTCTGAAACATTGTTAGAAATTTCACACCAGGGTTGAAACACCTTCAGAAAGGTTATGACCACCAATGAAACAGGAGAAAGAAAAACGATAAGTTTCTCAAGGAAAGGGAACCAGGAATTAAAGAGGTCTGGCATCTGTATATGTTGCAAGCTCCAAAACCTTCAGGATTTAAAACCCTTTCCTTTAAAATCTCCTTATACTTTTGCAAACTCTCATGTTAAAATGTAGAATGCAGTTGTTCTTGGCCATTTTCATACACTCAAACATCTCTGCACAAATCTGTAGACGTTGAGGAATGTTACAAACTCAATTTTTCTGGACCCCCCCTAATTAAAAGAGAGAAAAAGAGATTCATCTGCCTATTTATTTGGAATGTCCGTTCTGTTTTCTTGGACCTCCAAAATTTACTGGAATCTCCTTCCCGCTTCCCCCGACCAGGCCTCTGATCGCATACATTCGCAAGTTCTACTACTATGACCCTCAAGAGGAAGTGTACCTCTCACTGAAGGAGGCCCAGCTGTTTTCCAAACAGAAACAAGAAGCAGATTCCTCTACGTAGGGAGAGTCCTTATCTATCATGCTGCTGTCACTGATGGTAATATAGTGTTGTAAATTAGAAGATTCCTGTTTTCTCTCTCTTTCTCTCTCTCTCTCTCTGAATCTTAAAGAGTTTTAGTTTGATTGTCCTTTCATATCCTGTACTGGAAGCTTTGCATATACTCTACATTAAAACAATATATAGTTTCAGATGTGTAGTTAAACACAGTTGTATTCCTAGGTAGTCCTGGACTTAACAACTGACTTAATAATTGAGACCAGAATTTCCCTTGCTAAACAAGGGAGATGTTAAGAGAGTCATGCTGCTTTTACAACCTTTCTTAAGCAAATCACTGCAGTGAATTCACTGTGAATTCAGCTTCCCACTGACTTTGTTTGTTGGAAGCCAGCTGGGAAGTTCGCAAATAGCGATCATACGACTCCAGATGCTTCAGTCCTTGTAGTAAATACATGGTAATTGCCAAGGACTTAAATTTTGATCACGTGACTGTGGGGATGCAGCAATTGTTATAAGTGTGAGGACTGGTGGCAAATTACTTTTTTGAATGCTACTGTAATTTCGAACAGACATTAAATGAATGGTTGTTGTTTGAGGACAACCTATATTTGCTCATTTTCCATAACAGAAGCCTACTCATCTGCTTATCAAAAGTTTTTCTTGAATCAGTATAATGCAAGCTTCCCTTGGTAACTTTGGATATGTTGAAAGGCTTACAATAATAAGAGCTAGAATGTGCATTTTGAATTTTAAAGCAAAGTGAATATTAGAATTCAAAACGAGTCCGCAAGTACCTGTTATAAGTACAGACCACATCTAACATTGTAATTCAATCTTGGATATGCAAAAAGAAAGAAATGATACATTTTTGTCCTTAACTATGTCTAAATTTATGGAGGGGGGGAGGTTTTACCTTCCACCCATCTTTCTATTTCCCATCTCCAAATTAGGAAATGGGTCACCAGTATCCTGTAGCTGGGGAAGTTGCACTGGAAAAGACTCCTGGTGTTTCCTTTCTGGCTGTCTTGGGCCTCCGGAAAAGAGTCCCAGGCTTGAACAGAAGCACAACTGTGCACAGAAACGGGCACCATGACCCCAACTGGTTCCAAAAAGAAGTTGGAATCCACTGAAGCTGGACTGTAGGCTCCTGAAAGGATGAAGAATGTTATTTTTCTTGTCAAATTTCTATTTTTGGGGTGTTTAATTTTATTTCCATGTTTTCCAACATGGGAAATTGTGAGCCAGTTTAACGTTTTGTTTACCTTTTGGCATTCGGGGATGTGGAGGGTCAGATTGCCACCATCTCCAAGATTTTATGAGCAAAACCTGCTCCCGGTTCCAGTGTCTTTAAGAATGCTGCTTTTATAAGAAGGGCCTGAACTCAAGATGCATTGAGTTCAAGCTGCATAAAATAGTTGCTTTGGGAGGGTGGAGCTTTTCTTTACCGTAGGTATGTCAGCTGAAGCTGGATGCCTGTCTGTCATGGGATTGCATTGTGGGTCCTGCACTAAGTTGGATTTCGCATATACTCCCTGTTCCATTCCACTTTTGGAATTCTGGGAAGCCAGAATTCGGGTGGTTTTGGACAGGGAGGCAAAGAAGAGTAAGTCGAAATACAACTTCTTGCTCAACTTTGAAAAAAGTTGGATAGCATTTTGGGTTGAGGGGAAGGGGGATGGGAAGGTACCAGAATATAAGTTTGATTAAGCAATGGAAAATTAGCCAGATTGGGGAAAATTGCTTTTGACTTCTGTTTGAATGCAAATGGGACACGGGTAGCAATGTGGATGGTTTCCACTACAGAGGCCATCAGCCTTTGAAAATGGACAGATCTCTCCCACTTATTTTATTTTGCCTTTCTTTCCACTATATTAACACTGGAATTCATCAACACTGTTGTAGCTGTTGTGAAAACATTGGTATATCCCCTTTAGGCAGAAATGATTAGCTGAAGTCAGTCCCGGTGTTACATGGGGCGTCAACCTCTTGCCCTTCTCAAGAATGGAAAGCCAAGATGGCAAGATAGCAAGAGGCTTAGATGAGCCAGAAAATAAGTTATCAAATAAAAAAGGAAGGTTTTTAATCAAATAAAAAAGGAAGGCCTCTGAAATCTTCTTAATGTGAGGCAGTAAATTTTGAAGCACCTTAATCCTATATCTTACTTTGAGGTTGAGATGAAAAGTCAGGAGTAGAAATTCATGATCCTCACTTTTTCTCTAAGCCCAGAAAAATCACTTTTTGGAAGAAAGAATTGCCCCAGCAAAATTCAAACCATCTCTCCATTATTGAGAAGTATTTGCAACATCCACAAAATACATTGCCCTCTTTATATGTGATAAGTCTCTTGCATATGGTAGTTTAAGGTATTTGGTGTAAATTTCTTGCTGACATTTTTGAAACCTGTGGTAACTTAATAATTTATTATAATTTATTTATTGTTGTTAGGTTGAAAAGCTTGTTTCATATTCTTGAACTCATTTGTCTTGGATTCAGCCTCTATTCCCTGAAATTTGAAGTTTTTGCATCTTGCTTAGGGCAGATGATAGAGTTTTGTAGCCATCAAATCTTTAGAATCTTTATATGCAGAAAGTTCAAAGTCGACAGCTAGTAAGTTGTTATTTAGAACTAAGTCTTGGAAAAAAAAGAGCATGATTGTATCTATTAATCAGATTTTAGGGGAAGCTACAGCTCTCTTCCTCCCATCGGAACATTTGTGCTTCAAGACAGATTCCAGAATTTGTTTCTGATGATCATTTGTGCTGCACTTCTTTATCCCTTCAGTTGTTCTTTTCCTGATTTTGTTCTGAACCTTTTCTTAATTGTTGCTAAGTTTACTGACTTACATCCACTGAGTTGCATCTTATACCCAAAGAAGCTTTGTTACTTATTGCCCAATTTTTAAGATTATGAAATAGGTCGATCGAAGAGGCCGTGATCCATTGGAGTGCTTTCCAGAATATTCATTGCCTCACAATAGGGCCCCACAGCAGCCATGATACTTCTGCTACAGGTGAACCTATGAAGCTTTTGGATATGTCTTAAAGTAATAGAACAAGCTGCATTCTTGAAGATCCTTCTGGTACACTGGAAGAAAATGTATTCATCTTGTTCCTTCCACCTCCATTTTGGAACACATGGCTATACAGGTAGTCCTTGATTTATAACACTTGACCATTTTTTCACCTTTATGACCTTTGTAGCATCCTCAGGACCGTGTGTTCAAAATTCATATGCTTGGCAATTGACTCATACGTACGACAGTTGCCGTGTCCCAAGGCCATGTGATTTACTTTTAGCAACCTTTTGCCAAGCAAAATCAATGGGGAAGCCAGATTAACTTAATATCCGTGTTAACTAACTTATCAACCACGATGGTTCACTTAAAAACAGTGGCAAAAAAAGGTCATTAAATGAGGCAAAACTCATTTAACAAATGTCTCACCAAAATAAATTTTGGCCTCCATTGTGATCGTAAGTCAAGGACTACCTGTAGTGATTTTGGGACTGTATCAAATTAGCATCAAATAAAAGCATACTTGAAAAGACTTTTTACTTGAAGTTAAAAAATTCCAGGTAGTATGGAGTCTTAAACCGGGAAGATGGCCTCTCATTTTCCCAAAAGCCTCTTCCTGGGTGAACAGTTTCAAATGAAATGATACACTGCAAATGTAACAATATACTGAAAATTTCTGTGAATTCTCATGCCTTAGAATATATGACTGCAAGGGAGTGTGTAAAGGAACTGGATTTTAGTTGTGGGAAAATAAGCAAAAGAGAGTTAAGATATTGCTGCTACCCGCGTAAAACTTTCTGATTCTTCGGATAACAGATGAGCTATTCCCATAGTGACAGCTTAATTGTAAACGAAGTTTCCCTCTTGCTTAAAATGACATAGATACTGATGTGTGGTGGATGAACTTGGAGATTTATTTTTCTTCATGTTTGGTTCAGGTAAGAGCTGGATCAAAAGTCCCAAAGTCCTAAAATCTGCATTTGCTTTGATGGTGGGGAAATGTTTCTTAAAATCTGGCAGACACGCACAAACCACATACCCGTGATGGGCGCTCACTTTCTGTTGCTGACTATCTGCCATTTTGTTGAACTGAACTTCTCTGAGATTATGTTATGACTACTGAGTAGCAAAGGCCAACCATGTGTAAATAACTCCTAGAAGGCCATTTTGGCCTTCTTTGGCCATTGTTACATCCATGTTAAGTCTGGTGTAATGTTTTTCTGTGGAAAAAAAACCTTCTTTGTCTCTTTTTTTAAAAATACCTCCCCTATGAAAGCTATTTAAATTTCATTCTGTTTGAAAGGTGTGAATGACTGGATGAATGTTAACACCAAGAAAATTAAATCCTGCACTGTAGTCTTTTGGGTTATCTGCCTTTGAATATTTGCTTGGGCATTTTCTGATGTTACACATGATACTACAACAGTACAATGGTCATACAAAAGATGGAGGGACTACTAACCAAGAATGAATTGGTGACATTTGAAATCATACCTAGTTTTATGAATATTTTTTTCTTAAATATATTATTTTTAAGTGGGACTTAAGGTTTTCTCAACAGATTATTTCCTTTCCTGTCCTTTCCTTTTTTTCTTCCTTTTCAAATCATGGCACAAATAATATTCCTTCCCTGAAAAGTGATAAAAATAAATTAATTCAAGTTGCCTTCATTCTTTAAATTTTACATTACCAAAGGAGTTCTTAAAAAGGGGTTCATGGATCTCTGCATCATGCAGAGTGAAAATAAATTGTGACACTGTTTGCCCTGGGTGAGAGGTGTAGTCTTTTGTATGAATAAGAATGCACAATGCAGATGTAGTTAAATACCCAGCTTGAAATATTTCTGTTCTTCAAAAGTGCTTCTTGATTTTTGTCCCTTTAAAATAGCCTTGTCAGATCTCTTTCTGTTTTGTTTCCTGGATGGGAAGGTGAAAGAATGATGAACGGCCTGCTGAACAGTACACTGGTTCATACATTGCACTAAGCCATGTTTCGTTTAACTATATACTTCGATGAACAAGCCATAACTGGCTCCATTCATGCATTATATCAAGCCATAAACCAGGGTTGACAAATATTATTGGCTCCCCCCCCCCCCAAGATGCTAAGCTGAAATGGAAAGAATCCACATTATGGGGGTGTTAGTATTAGGGGTGATCCCTGTTTATAAATCTGTGATGGTTTCAACCATAAATAATAGTCCAGCTCCCAACTGCCCCCCATATTATGTTTCTGGCCAATGAAATGATTTTCTTTCGTTATTGAAATGAAGTAAGGGCCTACTTGTGGAAATGTATTTTTTTTTTGCAGACTTCAAACTGAAACTGCTTTATTTAGCTTCATATTTGCAATGAATGTACTCCATTGTTATTCACCTGTTTATAGAAACAGGTGTTACAGTTTATTAAATGATTGGAATATACAAAGACACAGGTTTATCAGTCCTCTTAACTGGTAACTATTGATTACTAATTCCATTTGGAAGTGATTCAGGACCTAAATCAGCCTCCCCTGATTAGATCAGCTTGAGGAGTTCATTCCATTTCAAATTATTCTATTTGGGGATGATAGTAATCTTCTAAGAGGCACCAGATTACAGAGGGCTGATCTAATAAATAAATGGAGTAGAAATGTTGCAGATTCACTAATAAAGTTCTATGTCATTTGTTCTATTTGAAGACAATAAACAAATAGTCTCTGGGCTCTATGGATATTAGAGTACATTATAGTTAATAAGGTTGTATGACACTCATACAAAAGCATGTCATGCAATAATGTCAATTACAGGGACCAATCCTTATAGCTTTCCTATGACCTAAAATAAAAGTGCTCATAAAACTGCCAACACAAATCAGTGAACTGATTTAAAACACAAAACTTAATGCGTATGCCTCAGCAGCAACATACAAAAAGCTGGTGGTATATGCATTCTGAAGTTTAGTATGACTCTAAATCTTGCTTATAACTCCCAACAAAGTTCATTTCACAAAGTACAATTTCATTGCATTGTAAGATGTTTCCTGATTCTGTTTTGATCCAATTTGCTTTTTTGTATGCATGTGTTTAATTTATTAAAATATTGCTGTAATTTATTTTCAGAATTGCATAACATAAATGGAATCCAGACTTGCAAGACAATTTTAAAAACTTGGGTCTGGGGAAAAGAAAAAAAAAGATGCTTTATAAAAACAAATGCACTTTGCTGTGTTCTAAGACATGTTTAAGAAAGGGGGAGGCTGTTTTGTGGACTGGGTTCCGATTGATCTTGTCTGTATATATTGTATCAATAGGCACATTTTTGTTCCTTATTTGGAAGCATTGTAACTGCTGCAGAGTCCTGTCTGGAAAATGGATGTATTGAACTACTTTGCCTCAATTTCCCCCCTCCTTTTGGGGTAAATTTTGTCAACCATGGGATAGAATTTTGCCCTGTTTGTATCTCATTCTATTGTGGGTTGATTTTTCCCCCCCTGTTCCTTTTGGCCTATGGGTGTCTGTTTCACAAGGTTGGTGGGAAGTGGATTTTGAAATAAAACACTTAAATTATTCCATATGTGCTCTGTCTTGTTTTTGCAGTAGAGATTTCTGGCAGCTCAATTGATATTTGATTACAATACATGGCAGCCTGATACGTTGGGTGCAATAGAGAACCTCTTGGCTATCTGGACATTGCTGGGCTACAATTCCCAGCATTCTCTTTCATTATCTATGGCTTTCCTACCAGTGAGAGCTTCACCTAACACAGAGAGAGGGGCCAGGTCTCCTACTTCCTACTTTGAAAGCAATTTTGATATACTGTAATTGCTGTGCCTGTCAAACTTCAGGTAAAGCATACACCCTCCATATGGGTGTATGGAGGGTCGAAGAGGTACATTGGGTTTCTATTTTTGGGGGGTATTATTGACAAGAGGAATGGCTGTGTTTATTGTTTAATGTTATATGGCCCTGGTTCTGCACAGTATATATGTGACTGTACAAAAATGAAAATGGAAAATAAAAACACATTTATACGGAAAAAAAACTTCAGGTAAAGCACATGGAGTAGAAATTTACCTAACTCTCATGTGCTTTCATCTCTTCATATTGTGGCAGTAGTAATGTGAGCAGGTAATGGTTGTGTGCCATATTTTCTCAAAGACGTCTGAAGTTTTTGGGCATCTGGAAAAATTTCTACCAGCTTGCTGTGACAGCCAGCTAAGAAATTCTCTTAGATTCCAGGCACTGAGAACATTCATGGATCCCAGTTTTTTTCCAGAGACTTACACCTCTGGAATTTTCAGATAAACCTTGCTTAATGCCTGCCCTGTTTAGCAACAGTTCAAAGTTATAATGGTACTGAGAATGTAATTGGACAATCCTCATGTTTACAATGGTTCACCATCTCTATAGTCGTGTGATCAACATTTAGCACTTCGCGACTGGCAGGTGTTTATGATGGTTATAGTTGCCCATGTCATGATTGCCATTTGTGTACTTCACAGCAAGCTTCCGATGAGCAAAGTCAACAGAGAAGGCAGTAGTAAAACCACAAGTTTCTGTCATGTAATGACTTCCTTAATGACCAGTGGCGACTTGCTTAACAACCAAATGGGAAATGCTCTCATAAGTGCTGTGATCACATGTTTTATTTAGAAACTATCTCTTAGTGACCCCCCAATTAAGACTAGTAGCTCTAACCCTATCTAAACATAAGGGTAAAGGTTCCTCTTGCACATATGTTTCTGACTCTAGTGGGCAATGCTCATCTCCGTTTCAAAGCCGAAGAGCCAGTGCTGTCCGAAAACGTCTCTGTGATCATGTGGCCAGCATGAGTAAACACCAAAGGCACACAGAACACTGTTACCTTCTACTAAAGGTGGTTCCTATTTTTCTACTTGCATTTTTATGTGCTTTTTTGAATTGCTAGGTTGGCAGAAGCTGGGACAAGTAACAGGAGCTCACTCTGTTACACAGCAGTAGGGATTCGAACCGCCGAACTGCCAACCTTTCTGATTGACAATCTCAGCATCTTAGCCACTGAACCACCACATCTACTATTAGCATATCCCTTAAAGTGCTAAAACCAAATGTTGACATTAACATCAAACATGACGGAATCAGAGATTTTTTTTTAATGGACAAAATATACAAATAATCTATACATCTAGAATCTATGAAATTGTTAAAAACTCAAGCAAATTCAATAAACAGCATATCTGTATATGCTAAATAGGTGAGTGCAATGAATTACATTCTCCAATCACCAATGCGCATTTATTTTTCTTTTAAGTATAGTTATTTCTATTATACAATATTCTGTCTTTTAAATTAACATTTTGATACTATAAAAAAGAAGCCTGGATTTCCCTATCAAGCATCTTCCAATTCCCACCCTCCACCTAGAAATTCAAAATTTCATAAACCAATTCATTTGAAAAATGAAGTTTTGATTAGTTCTAAAAATGGTTCAAAAATATAAAAACATAATACCAAAGATGCATCATGAAAACAGTTTTAAAGGTTTAAAACATACATTTTTGGAGCTTCCAAGTAGTAAAATAAGATGAACATGAGGAATAATCATTTAGACCATGGATGTCTAGCCTTGAACAAGTTTTAAGACTTTTGAACTTAAATTCTCTCTCTGATGGCTGGGAAATTCTGGGAGTTGGTTCACAAGTCTTAAAACTTGTCAAGCTTAAACCCTTCCCCAGGCTTAGACTCATCACCGTTTCCCCTCCACACTGTTTATCCATGTATTTTTTCACCCATAGTCTGACTTCTTTTGGATTCTACTTCCACCAAGTCAACTTTACATAAGAAGGAATTGCCAGGATTCCAGTCTACTTTGAAAGACAAAGGTACCACCTTCAATCTCTGGATGGACTAGAAAAGCTTCCTGGAGTCCAGAAAATCAGTGCTTACCATCTCAGCAGTACTTAGCCAGAAGTTCAATCAATAAAAGCTGATTTTAGCATTTTTAAGGAAGAACAATGACCCGTCATAAATTGTAAAGAGTGGCTGTACTAGCAGAAAAGCAATAGAATAACACCTCTTTCATTGAGGGAGATAAATCTATTGCGAATAACTTTTCTCTGTTTTCCCTCTGATACTTGGATTTTAACAATTTTCTAGGTTTTTCTGGAAAATAATATACAATTATATTGCTGTAGAACAAAGCAAAACTTGTATAAAACTTGTATATGCTATATACAATACAAAACCTAATACTGAGATACATACATACAATTTTGGCAAGTGTTTTTATTGGTTTTCGTTTTGCCCATCCAAAAACAAAATTACTATAAGATAATTTTTGGGAAAGCCAAAGACTAACAATAAAGGAAGCAACTTCAAAAAGTGAATCTTGCTGAATTACTTATTCTTCTAGTGTTCTAATAACAAGCCTAGTTTTCTTGCCAGGATAGCATTGTATGATTTAAACAACCTATCTATAATCAATCCCTTATTTGTGCTACATTTCTTCATCTTGCAACTGGGTATCACACTTTTTGAGTTGGTTTGCTGCTTTTCTCCAAGATCTGTTTCATTCAGTGCACAGCTGAATCTGTTTCCTCCAGTCCACAGCTGCTCTTTTCAGGCATTTTGTAGGGCTCAGTAATTTCTCCACTCCTTTTTAACATTTATATGAAGCCCTGGGTGAGATCATCTGCCACCATGGGATGAGGTGCCATCGATACCCTGATCATACTTCAATTTACATTTAAGTTCTGGATGATTGAGTTATGCTTTGATTGCCCCTTTGTGGAGCCTGGAGCCTGTGGGGGTCTGGATGGGAGACAACAGACTGAATCCTGGTAAGACCTAGTGGCTTCGAGTGCATGGTGCTCCTTGTTCTGAGACTGTATCATCTTTAATTCTAGATGGGGTTGCACTACATCAGACAGACCCAGTGCCCAACGTGGGGTTTTACTGGCCTTGCGACTCCTGCTCGATAAGCATGAGGCAGGTGGTGGCTAGGAGAGTCTCTGAGCAACATCATGTTCGGTGTCACTTGTGGCCTTTCCTAGACTGGGAGCCCCTGCACCAACTCACTCAAGCCCTGATGATCTCATGCTTGGACCATTGTAA
Organism: Thamnophis sirtalis; assembly: GCF_051295495.1. NCBI lineage: Eukaryota > Metazoa > Chordata > Lepidosauria > Squamata > Natricidae > Thamnophis > Thamnophis sirtalis. Next base: position 99,538,254 of record NW_028261384.1, on the reverse strand, counting down.
CACATTTTACATGGGGCATTCTGGCAGCTTCCACTGGTACAGAATGCAGTTATGTGGGCAGTTCTTGGGGCCCCTAAGGTGATCTGTGTTACACCACTGTTCTGTGAGCTGACCTGGTTGCCAGTTTGTTACTGGGTGAATTCAAGGTGTTGACTGCCATGTTTAAAGCCTTCCATGCAGAGGTGGGTTCCTATCAATTCGGACCAGTTCGGCAGAACAGGTAGTAACTCAGCTGGACAGATGACCATGCCGGTTCTATCCTGAGTGCTGCCATCTTTATTTTCTGTTCTGCACATGCGCAGAACAATCTTCTCTAATCTTTTTAATGGTGTGTGCATACACATACCTTTTAAAGTGCAAATGCGCACGCGCATGGAGCACATGCAGGGTTTGCTGTGGACCTTGTTAGTCAAGGAATTCCTGCTGGTGAAGGAAGAAGAGCCTTTTCTACCATGGTCTACATCCTCTAGTCTAGAACATTGTGCTCCTTGAAGAGGGATCAAAATCTACTCTTTTGGCCCTCTGGAATGGATTGAATACCTGCCAACTGGCCTGGCACCCCAATTGAGGTGGAGGTGGCATCTTGAAAGTGTTTAATGGATTAGACAGACCTTTGCTCCCTTCATCTCCATCTTGGTCAATTAGAATTTTATTGAATTTTAAATTTATGGTCTTCATTTTGCATGCTTTATGTTTCATGTTTTATATAGTATTTTATAGAACGATTGTAAGCTTGTTGGCAAAGGTGGGCAACATTGAAGTTTAACAAACAAACTGGCTAAACCAGTGTTTGTCATGTTAACACAGGAACCAGGTAACACAGTATATTTGCTTTATATCTGTCATCATTCTTTGTCTTCAAATTAAATCTCTCTCTTATCATTTGAAAAAAACAACTAGTTGAACTTCTGCATTTTTAAGCTTTTTTGAAAAAATGGGACAAAGTTATTCCTCCATTTGGCAAATTTGGTATGGGGAAGCAAAGGAACACAAAACAGAATTTCTACAATGTTTTTATATAAAATGAACACATTATTCAGTTACGTGACAGCCTATGCAGATTTGGTTTTCTTATTGAATAGCTTCAACTAATTCCATTAACTTGGACTTCAATTTTTAAAAATCCTGAGTGTAAATAAGCTGGACAAAATGTGGGAGATATTCAGTCACTCTGTAAACATGGAAGAATTTTTCTTCAAATTACAGAAAGTCTGTGTAAAGGGATCAGTGAAGTGATGCTTTCTACAACAGTTAAGAAACCTAAGGCTGAACTGAACACATTACTATTGTATTATTATGCCATCTTGTGTCCATGTTTTAATACTGCAGAGGTTTCAGTTGACTTGCCAGCGCCCTGTTACACTATTAGTATAATAAATGTTAATGGCATGTTTTTAAAGAAAATCAAATATTTCCATATGAATTTCTTTATTACCAAGGAAGGTCAGCTAGGTGGATGAGAATATCCACCTCTAGCATTTCCCCAATCTGAATTTTAAAATACGTGTTAGTTGTCAATATTCTATTATACTTATGTTGGAACAATCCCTTGAATTCCTTAAAGGGTACAATAGTTGTGGAATATTGAGAAACATTTCAATTGGGTAGGTAATAAATCTGTCTTTAGGTTTTGGGAGGCCGGGGTGAGAAGCTCAGAAAAATATGTAGGTTCTAAGATTAGAGTTAGCTTTTAGGTTTGAAATTTAGGCCTAGTTAGAAAGTTGATAGGCAGCCTGGAGCATTGGAGAGGAGATTAAGGAACTGAGTTGCATGTAGAGAAACATTTATTTTTTGTGACACTTGCTGTTGCCTCAGTGTGATTGTATCACTAATGGAACAACAAGGCTACGTTTTAGACACCAATGATAATCTAGTAATCAATATTTTTGCTATTGGCTTCTAGCAGAAATGGAAGAGAAGGTGAGGAAACTTGCTTTCTTTCCTAACTAAGGCTTTGTTAGTTACACACACAAAACCCCAGATTTATTATTTTCATTTATTGCTACATTTGTCCCACTCTAAATGTTGCTACTATCCATTGTACAATTTTCTGAGTGCTTGATTTATATATTAGTAGTATAAAACATGGATTATTAGGTTGGTCATGTGACTGAAAATCTGTTTTTTTCAAAATAGGGTTCAATATACTGTATGTATGGGTGTGTATGTGTCGATTCATACATGTTTCTGACTGTGGTTGCTTTGCATATGATCAGTTATCTAAATACTATTATTTTCTATCTGTGGGAATACTAAATTTATTATTTCTTTCTTCCCACATCATATGGGGGACTAATTTTATAATAATACTCTGTGCATTGCATTGCTTTTTGAATCAATCATACCTATTTTCTTCTACAGCTATTTCCTCTACAACATACCTTTTCTCTGCTTGTGACATCTTCTAGTTTCTTCTAGGGAACTGGCATATTTTTTTAACAGTGAGTTAATCAATATTCCTGTAATGTCAAGTTTAGACTCATCATACATACAGCCTCATTTCTTCAAACTGTATCCTGTAAGTATTTCATTGAAAGGAACTTTATTAAATCGAAGTGTGATGTAGTAAGAATTTGATGTAGTGATTAAGACTAGAAAACTTAAAACAAATCAGGAGTTAAATTACAAGGAATTGAATTAAACTAGTAGCTGTACTTACAAATTCAAACAAGATACAAAAAGGACGTGGAACAGTACAGATTTCAAAACGAACAACAAGAATGGGACAAAATAGTAACAGGAACAGAAGAAAAAATGATTACAAAAACATACAATTGTCTCTTAAAATTCATAATGGAGGAGGAAACCGTGAAAGAAAAATGATAATTTGGGCTAAAATTTTTGGGTATAATATTAAATTGGAGCACTTGGAAAAAGTATTGGGGGGGGAATTATAAATTGACAATGTTAGCATCCTATAAGGAAAACATTTATAAAATGTTTTATAGGTGGCATTTACCCCTGGGAGATTGGCCAAAATGCTCTCAAATAGATCTCCAAACTGTTGGAAATGTAACCACCAACAGGGGACTTCCTATCATATGTAGTGGACATATCCAAAAGCCAAATAATTCTGGACCAAAATTCAAAAATGATTAGAAGAAATAATAGAACAAAATATTGACATGAACCCTGAGCTGTTTCTTCTAGGAATAATAAAAAAATATTAGTAAGGATATCCAATATTTTATGCTGCATATAATCATTGCTGCCAGAATTTCATATGCCTATGGTTGGAAACTAAAAACCATTTCATCAAATGCAGAAATCATAAAAAAAGGTGTTAGAATGCTCAGAAATGGACAAACGAGGGGTGGGTTCCTGCCAGTTCTAATCTCTTCTATAGAAGAGGTTCCACAAATCTACAGTGCCATTTAGAACCGATTCCAGCTCCCTCCCCCTGCCTATCTGCACATCATCAAGATGAAGAGTGACAGGAGGAATTCTGGGAGTTGAAGTCCACAAGTCTTAAAGCTGTCAAGTTTGAATACCCCTGGCGTTTTTTTTCTAAAGGGTTAGGGGTGCAAGGGCTGCTTCAGTGCGCATGTCCTTGGAAGACGGCTGCCGAGCTTTTCGCTCCAGCTCGGTTTCTCCGAAAAATAGCTTAAAAGGAAGAAATATCTGCCCAGGAGCCCGGCTGAGGATAAAAAATACTCCCAGAACATCCGTGCCAGCAGCGCAGGGGGGAGACTTGTCTCCCCGGAGCTGCTAGGAGCTGCTAGGCACAGAAAAACGCTGACATTGATGCTGACGCTGTTGCTGGCGGGGAAGCCCCGATTCACTGACGCTGCTGATGGGGAATCCTGCTGCCGTTCGGAGATGCTACAGCCAGACGTTGGGAGCTGGGGAGCTAGGTCTATGTGGAGCTGTGTGTGTGTATGCCGACTGCCAGAGATTAAGAGCCGGGTGGTCTGTCCACTCACCGGGAAATGCTGAAGCCGACATCTGAGCTGCTGAGATCGTGGCTAGCGCCCCCTCGCTGTTGCTGTTGCTGTAAACTGCACTGTTTGTATGTCAGGGCTGTTTGAGGTATGCTGGAAAAAACTGAGCTCTGAGGACATGGAAGACACTAGGAGCCCCGGGAGTTGACTTATTGAGTACTATTGAGTACTATTGTGTATTATTGAACACCATCTAAGGGGTAGGCAGTGCTAAGGGGTAGGCAGTGCTAAGGGGGAAGTGCTCCCCCCTCTCAGGAAGAACTAAGGGGTGTCTGGGGCGTGCTTGGGGTGGCGTTGCTCATGGAGCTGCCGTGCTCAGGGACGCTGAAGATACCAAGGCCAGCACTGTGGTGGTTAGCGTGGCTCAGCTGACCAGGAGACCTCGCTGAAGTTGCTATTTGCTTATGACTCTGAGACCAGCTGGGAGTCCCACGGGACTGTGAATGGCGCCTGAACGAACATTATAGCCTGGCTGCCGGGAGGGAGTCTTTTTGATCATTTGTAACCATCATTTGCAACCATCGAGGCCACCTGGGAACGCTGCGGGAATACTGTAGCCTAACCAAGTGAGCTGTTGAGAACTTGTGGGCCACTACCATCTCGCGAACCTGTTGGGCCGCCTGTGGTGGGAGGCGGATGGTGACCTCCCGACCACCGGGGCCGAAGACACCTGTTTGGAGCCTGGAAGATCAGGCTGAGACCGTCTGGCTGCCGTGGAAGCAGCTATCGGCGACTGTTTGGGGGGACCCGACCCCCCTAGGTTGTCTGACGCCTCCTCTGCTGCTGTGCTGTTGTGGGGTCAGGCTAGGGACAGGGTAGGGTTAGTTAGAATTTAGAGTGGGGTTAGTGTTAAGTTATAGTTAGGTTAAGGTTAGGGTAAGGTGAGGGTGGGGGTGGGGTTGCTAGCCTGATGGCCTGATGGTAGTTGTTCAAACTGGCTGGGTCCAGTGATGGTTTCTTCAGGAGGGGTCTCACCACCGCTACCTTCAATGCCGGTGGGAAGAAACCCTCCCAAAGAGAGGCATTCACCACCGCCTGGATCCAGCCCCGCGTCACCTCCTTGCTGTTTGCAACCAGCCAGGAGGGGCACGGATCCAGTACACATGTGAAAGCACTCACCACTCCCATGGCCTTGTCCACTTCATCAGGAGCAACAGGTTGAAAATCAGTCCACAGGTGTCGTTCAAGACCTTCCCCCGGTACCTCGGCTGGCTCTGCGCAATTGGAGTCCAGGTCCATCCGAAGCCGAGCAACTTTGTCCACGAGGAACTGGACATATTCCTCTGCTCTACCTTGTAAGGGGTTCTCCGCAACCCTCGTATTTAAAAGGGAGCGGGTCACCCTAAACAAGGCAGCAGGGCGGGACTCAGCGGACGCTATCAGAGCGGCAATGTGGTTGTTCTTGGCTGTCCATATTGCCGATAGATATGCTACGATGCAGGCTTTTAAGAGTGCTCGGTCTGACTCGGATTTACTGGCCCTCCAGTGGCACTCTAGGCGTCTCTTTTGGCGCTTCATCTCCCGGAGGTCCTCGGTAAACCAAGGAGCCCTCCTGGATCCACTGCCGCGGATCGGCCGTAAAGTCGCAATTCAGTGGAGAGCCTCAGACGCTACCGAGTTCCAAGTAGCGACTAAGGTCTCCGCCGAACTGCGGGCGAGAGTATCAGGCATAACGCCAAGCGCCATCTGGAAACCCTGGGGATCCATAAGACGTCTGGGGTGGAACCACCTAATCGGTTCCTCCTCCCTACAGTGGGGGATTGGTCTCCGAAAGTCGAGCCTCAATAGGAAGTGGTCCGACCATGACAGGGGCATGATCTCACTACCCCTCAGACACAACTCCACTGTTCCGAGAGAAATACGAGGTCGAGTGTGCGACCCACTGAGTGAGTCGGACCCTGGATTACTTGGGTCAAGCCCATGGCTGTCATGGAAGCCATGAACTCCTGTGCTCCATCAGAGTGTTCGCCGAGCGAAGGCAAATTGAAGTCCCCCAGTACCATAAGTCTGGGGAACTCAACCGCCACCTCGGCTATTGACTCGAGGAGCAAGGGGAGGGCTGTTGCCATGCTGTTGGGAGGCAGGTACGTTAACAACAAGCCCACTTGACTCGCAAGGTCCATCTTCACCAGCAAGGACTCACACTCGACAAGCTCCGGAACAGGGATCCTACGAGGAGCTAAGGACTGTCGGATAACAATGGCCACTCCCCCTCCCCTTCTTTGGGGTTGCGGTTGATGAAGCACCTGAAAACCATCTGGGCACATTTCTGTGAGGGGGACGCCTCCCTCCGTGCCCAGCCAGGTTTCAGTAATACATGCCAGGTCTGCCCCCTCGTCTGTAATTAGGTCCCGGACAAGGGGAGCCTTGTGAACCACAGACCTGGCATTTAGCATCAGCAACCTGAGACCAGGGTCCTGACTGCTCACGCCATCTGGCCTTGGAGTGGAACTCACAGGGCCGGAAGGAGGGATACCTCTGATATAGGGAACCCTCCTTCCCCGGTAATGGCTAGCCCTGAAGTTCCCACCATATCTGCCCCTCCCCATTATGACCCCAATGTTCCAGCCCATTCCCGCATCTGTGGTCCCTCCACCCTCTCCCCCAGCCGCCGGATTCATCGGCAGGCCCTTCGACACACACATCCAAGGGCTGGAACCAAGCCCGGGTCCCCCTAGCACTTCTGCCAAAGCACTCAGTGCAGGAGGGTCCGCCTAAACTCCCAGCCCACCTAACATACCCATGCATACAACCAATCAATCCCCACAATACAAGTTAAAATAGAACAACAATATTATAATAAAAGTGGGAACATTCAGTCAGTCACAGTCACGCCATACCCTCCCCACACGTTTAAAATATACAAGTTTAGTATATAAAAATTATTAGTAAAAATTACAAGTGTATAAAAAAAATTATGAGTCTGCGCAGTCCGGGTAATTGCATAGTCCAAGGAGGCCAGAAAAAATAATGTCCAAGCCTCCCAAAGCTGAATGTCCGAAAGTCCAGAATGATAGCAAGGGCATAAAAGTAATAAGCCAACAATAGTCCAGAGTAAGGCCAGGAAGTCTGAGAGACAGCAGGCTGCAACAGCGAAAGCTGTAGGGGCCAGCCGCAGGAGATGGCGGCCAGCAACACCCCCTCCCATCGGGGACAAAGAAACACCTGGGAGCCGATTATCTAGACTCCTTTCAGTCGGGCTTCAGGCCTGGCTACAGCACGGAAACTGCTTTGGTCGTGCTGATCGATGATCTCTGGCGGGCCAGGGATAGGGGTCACCCCTCTATCCTTGTGCTCCTTGACCTCTCAGCGGCCTTCGATACCATCGACCATGGTATCCTTCTGCGACGGTTGCGAGAGGTGGGAGTGGGAGGCACCGTTCTTTGGTGGTTCTCCTCCTACCTCTCGGACAGGTCGCAGTCGGTGTTAGTTGGAGAGGAGAGGTCGACCCCTAGGCCCCTGAAATATGGGGTTCCTCAGGGTTCGGTCCTGTCCCCCCTGCTGTTTAATATCTACATGAAGCCACTGGGTGAGATCATTCGACGGCATGGGATAAAACACCATCAATATGCGGACGATACACAGCTGTATCTGTCCGCCCCGTGCCAACTCAGTGAAGCGGTTGACATGATGTGCCAGTGCCTGGAGGCTGTTAGGGTCTGGATGGGGGTTAACAAGCTTGTACTCAATCCAGACAAGACCGAGTGGCTATTGTGTTTCCCTCCCAAAAATTTGGTAAATATCCCATCACTCAGGCTGGGGGGTGAAAATCTACGCCCCTCAGACAGGGCTCGCAACTTGGGGGTCCTCCTGGATCCACAGCTGACCTTAGAACACCATTTGTTGGCTGTGACCAGGGGGGAATTTGCCCAGGTTCGCCTGGTGCACCAGTTGCGTCCCTACCTGGACTGGGAGGCTCTCGCAAGAGTCACTCACGCCCTCGTGACCTCAAGACTGGACTTCTGCAATGCGCTCTACATGGGGCAGCCCTTGAAGAGTATTCGGAGATTTCAACTCGTCCAGAATGCAGCAGTGCAAGCGATTGTGGGTGCACCTTGGTACACCCACGTTACACCTATCCTCTGCGAGCTGCACTGGTTACCGATCAGTCTCCAGATACGCTTCAAGGTGCTAGTCGTAACTTATAAAGCCCTTCATGGTATTGGATCTGGGTACTTGAGAGACCGCCTGCTGCCAATTACCTCCCACAGACCCATTAGATCTCACAGGGTTGGCCTCCTCCGGGTTCCATCTACTAGCCAATGCCATCTGGCTACTACCCGGGGGAGGGCCTTCTCTGTGGCAGCTCCGGCCCTCTGGAATGAACTCCCCGCAGGGATTCGGACCCTCACCTCTCTCCAGGCCTTCTGAAAAGCCGTCAAAACCTGGCTTTGCCGGCAGGCCTGGGGGTGATGGGTTCCCTCCCCTCTCGACTTGTATGGTTGTGCGACTCTTGCTTATTTTAATTGTCTGTATTTCATTTTATGTTCCCCTTTTTCCCTTTTGAATTGTTCGCCGCCCTGAGTCCTCCTGGAGAAGGGCGGCATATAAATAATAAAATTCAATTCAATTCAATTCAAGGGTCTTGTAAATTGACAGCTCTAAGACTTGCATGCTTCAAATGCCAGTTTCTGAGCCAACATTTTGGTTGCTAAGCAAGAGTGTTGTTAAGTGAGTTTCACCACATTTTACAAGTTGGCCACGCCCACCCAGTCACATGGCTGTCAAGCCACTCCCACCGGTCACATGGCTGCCAAGCCACTCCCACCCAGTCACATGGCCAGCAAACCACTCCCACAAAGCAGGGCACATGTATAGAAGAGGTTTTAAAATTTTTTGAAACCCACCACTGGATGGAACGAAGAGATAGAGAGGAAAAAGAGTACTACAAAATATGGAACAGGTGGTATAACTGGCTTGAAAAGAGATGTAAAATCAATGCATAAGGAACACATAGCAAACACAATGAAAAGAGATGGCATATACTTAGAAAGCAATAGAGATGGAAATATTGTATATTGATGTATATATTGTAAAAATGAGAAAGTAAACAAAGAAGAATAAGTATAAAATAATAGAATGGAAAATGGAAAACCCAAAATCAGAAAAAAGAAATACCGATAACAGAAAGCTGTAAAAGTGTAATTGTGATTTAAATGTTTGGAAAATGTCAAATAAAAAAAATTATATAAAAGACTAGAAACCAGACTATGAGGCAGTGGTGAGTTCCAGATCCCGGTGCAACCAGTACGGTGCAATGGGGCTGGTGTCTACCACATGCATGTGTGCAGCATGCGCACAGCGCGCACATGCATACTTACCGCTCGCAACACTCCAGCTGCTTGGCAGAGCCAAGGTGGCGCAGTGGTTAAAAGCAGCACTGCAGGCTACTGCTAGATCAGCAGGTCAGCGGTTCAAATCTCACCGGCTCAGGGTTGACTCAGCCTTCCATCCTTCCGAGGTGGGTAAAATGAGGACCCAGATTGTTGGGGGCAATATGCTGACTCTCTGTAAACCGCTTAGAGAGACCTGAAAGGCCTATGAAGCGGTATATAAGTCTACTGCTATTGCTATTGCTATTGCACAGGTGCTGTATGTCCCGTGTGCGTAAGCCCCGATCAGCTCAAATACAGGTAAGGAGGGTAGGTGGGCCCTCCGGAGCACCGTACCGGAATGGTATCTGGTGCTCCCAGCAGGCACCGGTACGTTTGTACCAGGATGCACCAGTTGTATCCCATCACTGCTATAAGGTCTAATCCCACTTTAGACATGAGGCCAGCTCGGTGATCTTAGGCCAGTCTCTCTCTGTCAACCCTAGAAATACTAAAAAGTAGGCAATGGCAAACCTGAAATTTAGCCAAGAAAATTGCAGGGATTTGTCCAGGTACTCAACCAGGAGTCAAGATTGATTCAGCACAAAAAATCCCGATACTTTATTAGCTTTGTTTTTAGAGGAAATCCAAAGTGCCCATAGAATCACAAAATAAGCCACAAATTAATAATTGCTGCAGCCTTTTCTTCATGCATGTTCACAACCAAGTTCCTCCCTAATTTGTATTTTTTTCCACATTCTTGGCAAGTACTGTATTTTGGCTGGTTGATAATTGAACTGAACCAAATAAAGGATTCCCTTTTTATATTGGATAGCTCTGTTTTGAAAATCTAAATGGTATGTAACTGATAAAAGAAACTATAAAGAGGATTAGGAAAACTTTCCTTTAATTTTTTTTTCATCTGAAAGAGTTTAGTGCTCTTGTTTGCATTGTCTTCGAGCAAACCAAATTATCCAGGTAGCAGCAATAAGAGTAAAACTGCCCCATTTGTCTCTGAACTGAATTTTAACCTTTAAAAAGATTGGCAGGTTAAAAACTAAAAGAAAGACAGATTAAAGCTAACAGAATTGATCTCTATTTACTTAGTGTTTGACCTGTGGAACCAGCTGCTAGTTACTCAACAATACAGAGAACCTCTGCACCAATAGGAAAGAATAAATAGGGAATGATTTAAAGCACTTCTTGGCCTTTCTCCTTGCAAAGGAAATAGTCCTGTCCTATTCCAAAATATAGTGTTATTTTGTTCTGATTGTTGTTGCATTTGCAAAATGAAAACACTAAGTGATGATAGCTAATCCTCTCTCTGGCTGGGTTTGAACATTGTATTAAACTATGGTTGGTTGAATTAATGAGAATGCATTATTTTTTATTATCGTCTGCCATGCATATTTGAATTAATGAAATGAAAGTATGGATCATTGAGCCTTTCCCCATTTGCAAGTACTGTAGTCGTGGAATGAAAATGTCCCAGCAACCTCTCCTTTTGTGCCATTCTCATGATGTTGCCTTTCTTCTTCCTCAGTCTGTCCCTAAGATGCACTTTCGTTCCAGTTAAGCTGATTTATTGCTAATGGCTATGCACAAGAATCTAGTCTGATGCTCAGCACTAAACTGGTTTTAGATAATAGCTAGTGGAATTCAAGGGACTCTGGATGGCTTGTGGGAACATAAAGGCTCTAGCAGAGGTGGTATTCAGCCAGTTCTGACAGGTTCTGGAGAACCGGTAGTGGAAATTTTTAGTAGTTCGGAGAACCGGCAAATAGGCTGGCCTGCCTCCGCTGCCTCTCAGCTGATCTTCTTTTGTTGCCCTGATCAGAAGAACAGAACTGGAAAGCAGGTTAGTGGAGTGAGGAGGGAATGGGGATTTTGCAGTATCCTTCCCCTGGCACAGCCACCAAGCATGCCCACCAAACCAAGCCACTCCTACCAAACCAAGCCACATCCACCAAGACATGGCCACAGAACTTGTAGTAAAAAATTTTGAATCTCACCATTGGGCTCCAGACTAATTTCTTTCTTTACTCCGTGCCCAGGCTCTGTCTCTTCTTCTACAAACATACTGTTAGTTGTTTTGATGTTAAAGTATAGATTTCCCCTAGGAAGGGGAGAGGGGAAATCCCAATTGCCTTGGTGTAAGGTGCTTCCTCAAAAACATTTGGTTAGTGTCACAGTCCTGTGAGCTCTACTCTTAGACTATTTTAAACATAGTCCATTCCCCCCTGTCCCTGGGCACTAACGTCATTTAGTGGGACATTTCACTGGGCAATGGAAGAGCCTGAATCTTTCTTATCAGACTTTCTCTTTTTATTGCTCTCTGAGCTAATTCTCACTCTGCTGGAATAGCAATAAATGCATGGATAAAAAAAGACTCTCCTGTCAGCAAATAGACTCACTTTGAATTCACTACGCAAAACTTTGCTACAAGGAGCAAATTTTAACAGCCTGGCCTGGCCATCTGTCAAAACTTACCTCTTGTCCACTCCTCCTAGCTCACTTTAAAGAGAGTGGGTGTGGTTTTTTTTTTTTACCCCTGCTGGCTGGTGGCACTGGGTTCAAAGGGAAGGAAACAAAGCTGGGAAAATCCACTGATTTCTACCCTTAATGTGCATTGTATACAAAAATAAGGAAAGCACAGATAGCTGGCATCATTCTGTGGATAGATGGTAGAGATCCTGCAGATGACATCATATTATGCAGGCTGCAAGACAGGTAAATAACAACTTTGCTGCTCCCAGAGATTTCTTAAGAATTCTGGAGATTATCATCAGCTACTAACGGGGGAAAAGATATTTATGAGTGCTTCATTTAAAACATTTCTAACAGGCAGTGTGTGATGCAGACAAATCCAATCAAGTGAACGTGTATTTTGCCTTTTGCAACTCTTATTATTTCTTGGGCTAAGACTGTAGGAAGTTAGCATCCACCTCTCTTCTAGAAAAATGAAATATTCTAGGAAATATTAAAAATGCAAAATATTATGTTTCCCTGGATGAGAAAAGGAGAAACACGTTTTAAAGACAAAGCAGATCTCTGCAGCTCCCTGCCCCCACCTTCAGCTCCAAGGTGATGGGATTAAGACATGGCCCTCAGCACATGATAGGATCAGCCTTCTACTAGGGTGACCAGACGTCCCGCATTTGGTGGGACAGGCACGCCTTCCCATAATTTTTCCCACGTCCCGGGCCGTTCTTAAAACCCCCCGGTTTATTTTGTCACTCGCAGCTCGCTTGCTCCCCTGCCCATCAGCTGCTAGCTCGCTGGCTCGTTCCGTTCTATCTACACTAAAAATCTAAGCCAGTCCAGCCTGCCGCTCACTGATTGGCCTGGACTCCAGCCAATCAGTGAGCTGGCTGGGATGGAAAATTTTAAGCACGCGGCGTGCTTAAAATTTTCCATCCCAGCCAGCTCGCTGATTGGCTGGAGTCCGCTTAGCTTAGCATGCCGGCGTGAGTCTCCATTTCATTTCATCTTTTGCTTGCTGCTTAGCTTAACTGGTGAGTACCGGTGGGAATCGGGAGGTGCTGTGGGGAGGAGACGGCCCTCCTCTCCTCCTTCTCCCCCTTTGCGGAGTTTCACCTTGCGCAGAGAACTTCCACTCGGTCCCGGAGCTTCTGCCGCCCGTGGTGGCCCCTGTGCTGCGATGGGAAGCGACCACGCCGCGAGTCCGCAAGGCGTGGTCGCTTCCCACCGCAGCACAGGGGCCGCCACGGGCGGCAGAAGCTCCGGGACTAAGTGGAAGTTCTCTGCGCGAGGTGAAGCAGCCGCCGCCGCTGCTATTTCACCTCGCGCAGAGAACTTCGACTCGGTCTTGGAGCTTCTGCCGCCCGTGGCGGTCCCTGTGCTGCGATGGGAAGCGACCATGCCGCGAGTCACCGCAGCACAGGCGTTGCCACGGGCGGCAGAAGCTCTGGGACCGAGTGGAAGTTCTTGAGAAGGCCGTCCAAGAAGCACCGCCGCCCACCCGAAGCCTCCCGATTCCCACCGCCGGAGTTACTTACTCACGTGAAGCTGCCCGGCAGTGGCTCTTGGCAGGGTGCGGCGCTGCTCTGGCCAGGAGAGAGGCAGGAGGCCGCGTGAAGGGAGGGAGGAGCAGGAGCAGCCGCCGTCAGGAAGAGCAGGCTGGACAGCTGCCTTCCCACCACGCGCGTCACCCCGCTGGCACCGGTGGCTGCTCCAGCCCTTCTCCGGCCGCGCATCCAGTCCAGCCACTAGGCAACCTCCCTGCAGCCTCCTTGCCTGGCAAGGGGGAAGGTTTGGGGCGAGCGGTCCTCCACTTCCCCCATCCCAGCAGTGGAGTGCGGGCGCCTGGTTGCAAATGCGTCTCCCTCGCCTGCGCTTGAGACCCACAGCCGAGGCAGCGCCGACATCAGAGGAGGGGAGGGAGCCCCACCCTCTTCCCCTTCGGGGGGTCTCCCCACTTACCATCGGAGCGGCAGGGCGGGGAGAGATCGGATCCAGCCCCCTCCCCTGCCTGGGCATGCGGGAGGCGCGGAGGAAGGCGAGCAAGAGGAGGCACCCAGGTTGCTGCGCCCGTCGCCACCCGGCACCCATCTCGGTGCCCGCCTGTCAAAGCGGTGATGCGGAGCAGCCAAGCGCCAATTGGGGGAGGGACGCCGGGCAAGGGAAGGCGGGGGTGGAGGAGCCTTCTCTAGCTCCGCTGGTGCCAACCTGGCCCTCCCCACTTCAGAGAGAGAGAGGGACACCCGCTGCCCAGTGCCCATCCCGGTGGAGAAGGCACATGGGGCTTTGGGCTGGCAGGCACCGTGCAACAAAACCTCCCCCCTCCCCAGTCAGGTGGCAAGTGGGGGGGGGGTGCGGGCACACCTATCTTGCCAGCCCTGGCATGGGCCAGCGGGGTTCTCTGTGTGTGCTATTATTGGTCTAAGGTAGCAACCACACCAGCCTCCAACTTGCAGGCTTGCCAGTCCAAGCTGAGTCCCAGCCATGTTGCTGATTGCGGGTCAGTTTTGCCAAGGTGGTTGTGAGAACAGCATTCATAGGGAAAGCTGGCTTCACCTGTTACAGCAGTGATGGGGAAATCTTTTGGGCTCAAACATTCAGAAAATGTTTAATTTCACTCTCCTGGTGTGTGTGTGTGTGTGTGTGTGTGTGTGTGTGTGTGTTGCACACATACAGACATCCTTGACCAAAGAGAAACATTTCTTTTTCAAATTCATTCATTAAAAAATGAAGGGAGGGAGGGAGGAAAGAGGAAGACAGGGAAAGAGCAGAAAGACAGAGAAGGTGAAGGTAGATAGGCAGAAGGAAGGAAGAAGGAAGAAATAGGAAGGAGGGAAGGTGAAAGGATGGAAGGAGGAAGGAACAGAAGCGAAGAGGAAGAGAGAAATGGAAAGAGCAGAAAGACAGAGAAGGTAGATAGACAAAAGAAATGAAGCTGAAAGAATGGAAGGAGGAAGGAAGAGAAAAGGAGGAAGGGAGTGAGTGAGGAAAGAAGAGAGGATGGAAGGAGAAAGGAAGGAAGAGAGGGTAAGAGCAGAAGACGGATAAAGTGAAGGTAGATAAGCAAGAGGAATGAAGGAAGAAGTGAGGTGTCTCGAGGAGGGGGAAAACATTTAGTGACCAAAGTTGCAACGGCATTGAAAAAAGTGACTGATGACCATTTTTCACACTTAGCGACCGTTGCGACCATTTTTCACACTTAGCAACCATTGCAGCATCCTCATGATCACGTGATCAAAATTTTGTTTGGCAACAGATTCGTATTTATGCTGGTTTCAGTTTCCTGGGGTGACCTTTTGACAAAATATAAAATTTTTAATCAAGCCCCCCCCCCCCCCCCCCCGGTCAATGGTGTCCCTCTTTACCAATCTGAAAATCTTACCTTACCTTCCACCCATTTCACCGCAGGGCATCTGTGAAGATTACATCATCCAGCAGGTCTCAACCAAGCCTGGGACAGCCTAAAGAGTTGCCCCTGCATGGCCTCATGGGAGTCTGACAACCAATCAGAATACAAGCTCAAATTCAAAGGCCCAGAGAGGTATAAAACTCAGGCACTCTCAGCATCTCTTCCCTTTTTTCTTCTTCACCCAATATCTTCAGGGCATGCGGTCCTATCCACCATTAAAACCATCTTTCCAAACTGTCTCCGTGTTTTTAGTGTCTTTTCCCCCTCTTGGAACTGAACCAGAATTATTATTATTAGAATTATTATTTTTTTCTAAGTGAAAACAATATGTAGCTCAGAGAGTCTGAAGAAACTTGCCTATAGAGATTTCCAGCTTCTAGTTCCTGCATCTTTTATTAGAATAGTCAAGGTAATCTAGGAGTAAACAGGCAGGGATGCAGGAGATCATTTTCCAAGGTCATCACCAGTGGAATAATTTTCTGGGTCCTTTTTTTATTTATTCTTGGAGTGAGAAAGAAGCAGAATTGGAAGGGGGGAGGGGTTACTTCATTTCTAGCCCTAGAGATGCATCATGTTCACACTCTTAACTCTTTAGAAACCAGGCCATGTGGGTGGGGTGCAGAGGTGGGTTCCTACCAGTTCGCACCTATTCGGTAGAACCGGTTCGTCAAACCGGTTAGAAGAGGTTCCACCAGTGAACCCGGAAAGCAGGCCACACCTAGAGAAGAGGTTTCAAAAATTTTTGAAACCCACCACTGCCACACACAAACACACACACACACACACACACACACACACAGACTGACTGACACAGAGAGAGTGAGAGAAAGAGAAAGAAAGGAAGAAAGAAATAAAGAAAAAAGAAAGAAAAAGAATGAGAGAGAGAGAGAGAGATGAAAGAAAAAAAGAAAAAAGGGACAGAGAGACAAAAGGAAGGAGAGAGAGAGAGAGAGAGAGAGAGAGAGAGAGAGAGAAAACACATGGCCAGCAAGCCACTCCCACCAGGTCACATGGCTGGCAAGCCACTCCCACAAAGGAGGCCACACCCACAGAGTAGGTTCCAAAAATTTTTGAAAGCTACCACTGGCGGGGTGGAGGCTTGGTGGGTTACTTTCGGATTGTACATGCAATTGGTGCTTCCTCTAAGAGTGAAGCTGGTACAATTGGGTTGTTGAGTTGGATTTTCTTTTCTTTTTTTCTTTTTTCTTTGGTGCTTTCCAAAGCTTAGTGACACCCACTCCCTAAAAACAAAAGCTTGCTCTAGCAGAAGCAGGAAAATCGCCTTGAAAGTGAGAGGTGGGGAAGGAATTACTACTTATCAGTCTATTGTTTTCTCCTATTACTCAGCAGACAGAGAAGGGGGTTAGTCAAATCTCCTCCCGTTCCTGCTCTCTGGGGTTTTAGGCAACCAAAGAGATCATGAGGTAGCTAAAGTCACTCCAGGCTTGTAAAATGCAGTCTGGTGGGAAGGACATTCAAAGAAATTCTTTGTTCCTGGCTCTATCATCATAAATATGCATCCTAGGGAAATAGGAATTCAACAGTTGTGTTAATTTGGTTTATTCTATGACATGATGATCTGCCCAACACACTGAAAATAAAACATGCTGCATTCATGCCCATCTAAATTGTGCATCCAGTGGCCAAATTACCTTTAGGAAACTTACAACCAGAGCAGGATGATGGCTTTGCTGCTGCTTTTCCTTCATCTGTACTTGATCAATCTAGCCATAGTTGGTTAAATCAAGTCATGCTGTTAATGTTATTTGGAAATCAGATTTAATGCTTGCCTCTGCTCTAAACAGGAATATTCCTCAGCGGGATTCTATCCCTACCACTCTTAGGAGCAAGAGTCATTAGATTTATTTTCTGTAACTGAGAGCCAATCCCTTCCTTGATCAGCTGTGCCGTTGAGCTTTGCCATTAGTTTTATTTCTATCCAGCTATTGTATTAGTATCCTGGGTACAATTTTCACTTGTGCAGCTCAACATAATGTGAAAGCAGTCAATATAGTTGGATTCCCACTTTGAGTTTGAAACTCCTGGAGAGCTTTTGCTGTGGTTAACTCTAGATTGCCAGTCTTCTTGGCTGTGGGAACAACATGTCATCTTCAGCTGGAACAGCCCAAATTATTCTTACTGAACAATCCAACCTACCTAAAATTGGTGAAGCTCCTTTGGTGGGTCATTAAGCAAGAGTGGATCAGAATTGGGATCATGAGAATAAAATGTCATATTCCTCTGGCTTAAAACGTCTTATTTTATTCAATAATAAAAAGCTGACCACCAACCCTGGAGCAAAACTATTCTGAGGATAAGTAAAATGTCTGGTGGTTGAAAATTTTAATCAGATTTAACCAATAAAAATATTGTACTCAAATGTATTTTAGGGGTCTTTTGTTCCCAAAATGTGAAATAGTAGTTCTGTCAAAAATAAGGTTTTGGATATATCAGCCAGCATCATCAGGAAAGTAAAGGCCAAAGTGGCTGCAGTGATGATTCAGGCACTCTGACTCCTAAATGGCAGAGTGGTTCCAATAGATCCCAAGTGTGTCTGTGTGTGCGTGCGTTTGTGTGTGTGTGTGTATGTGTGTGTGTGTGTGTGTGTGTGTATGTATGTATGTATGTATGTATGTATATATTAGTGTTGCATTTGTGCTGATAAATAAATAAAGGGAGACTAGTATAGATCTATTTCAAGCTATTTAGCTCTCATCAGCTAGCCATACCGTTACTGGGAATCGAACCTGGGCTGTATTACATATCAGGCAGTTATATTAGCCACTAAGCCACAGGCTCTCTTCCTTTATCAGTTAGGCCAGGGAAATAGGTATGTATTGTGTCACAACCCCTGATATGCCCAAATATGGGAGGAAGCATATTGCTTCCTTGCTCTGTCTATCGGCTCATCACAAGAGACCATCACGACAGAAAGCCATTATTTTTACTGTTATAATATAATATATTATATTATATTATTATATTATATTATATTATATTATATTATATTATATTATATTATATTATATTATATTATATTATATTATATTATATTATATTATATTATATTATATTATATTATATTATATTATATTATATTATATTATATTATATTATATTATATTATATTATATTATATTATATTATATTATATTATATTATATTATATTATATTATATTATTATATTAATTATATTATATTATATTATACACACACACACACACACACACACACTAGTGGTGGGTTGCAGGTGGTATGCTGTGATACGGGCGTACTGAGCTGCCCGGAGCACCGGGAATCGTTCCGGTGCTCAGAAGGACCCACCTGCCTGCCCTTCTTATTTCCAGAAGTTGTGAATGCTCCAACATTGAAAGTTTTAAAGAAGAGATTGGACAACCATTTGTCTGAAATGGTATAGGCTTTCCTGCCTGAGCAGGGGGTTGGACTAGAAGACCCCCAGGGCTCCTTCCAACTTTGTTATTCTGTTATTCTGTTTTTTAAGAAGTAAAGGGGTCCCAAGACTAAAATGTTTGCGAACCCCACTGCTCGAGGCAAATCTGGTGTCAGCTTGCCTGAATCCCAAGAGGATTTTCCTTCTTACTAAAAAGAGGTCCACAGTTTATCATAAAATTATTACACAGATAAAATTCCAGTTCATACACATTATGAATCTTACAAAGTGGGTGGGGGGGACAACAAACATCCACTTTGTAACATTCTTAGTGGATGTTACAACCCATCATCCCAGTTTTGTCCTAGGAAAGTGGCAGTGGGGAGGCAGGAGCTAACAATATACTTTAGTGCAATTTCTTTGAGAGGAAAATCAAGTGCTGCTGCTAAGATCATTTTACCTTCATTCAAACATTGTCCCTTTCTAATAAACATCACTGAATAATTGCAGCTTTCTAGCCTGTTCTGAATTCCAGCCTCCCTTGTGCCTTCTTTCCTCACTAACACAATAATGCCCTTTTTTTCAACACCCACCCTTGTTCCCCAAAGTACAATCTCCCGCCTCCAGCCCTGAAAAATATGGTTGGCTGCTTCAGATCTCTATTTCCCATAGCATCTAAACAAGCAGCTAAGTTTCTATCACCAGCCCCCTTCTTCTCCCATCATTCCCTGATTCCATCCGCTTGTTTCCTGGAGAGGTTCACAGCCTTGTAAGCTTGGAGACACAAAGCTGCATTCTTTGGTCTCCATTCAGATAAAGAGGCCCCATCTGCTTTATGATCTATACGCTACTTCATAATAGTTGCCCTGTTGTACTGCTGCAGACAGACATGGATTCTTACCAAAGTCTAATCAAGCAATGGTCTGTATTTTAGGGATCCACAGTGCATGAGATGAGGATGACAAGTTCAAACTAACATATGGAATTCAGTCCTCTAAGACAACTTTTCCAATTCCCAGCCTCTAATGTATCCTTGTCACACTTCCAACATATGACAGTATCCACTGCCTTATGGACGCCTTCTGATCTATGGTCTCCTTTTGTTTGGCATTCCAATGTAAGGTGGCCTATACCAGAGGTGGTATTCAGCAGGTTCTGACCAGATCTGGAGAACCGGTAGTGGTAAATACCATCTCTGACTGGCCCCGGCCCCATCTATTCTCTGCCTCCCGAGTCCCCGCTGATTAGGAGAAAATGGGAATTTTTCAGTAGCTTTCCCCTGGAGTGGGGAGGGAATGGAGATTTTACAGTATCCTTCCCCTGCCATGCCCACCAAACTGTGCCACACCCACAGAACTGGTAATGAAAAATTTAGAATGCTACCACTGGCCTATATACCTTAGTTTTAGGGAGACAATTCTGGATGCAGGGGTAGCCTTGAAGAGCTGTTCAAACCCAAAAAATATATATCTGAAGGAAGAAGGCTCACTTACAGGGTGGCATGTGGCCCATGAATTAAAACATTACCAAGTCAGACTTTTTCTTTTATAGGAAGATATATTTTCTCCAAAAAAATAATATGTATTTATAACCAAATGTTTCTGCAAATTCATGCACATTTTGTGATATCTTAGTGATGCTTAAGTGACCACTTTGTTCCATCCTAATATGTACCTTTGCTCAAAATATCCTTGTCTTTATAGTTGTTGCATGCACTGCTAGCTAGAATGCTCTTGCTCCTGAATTATTTCTATCCTAAGAGTCTGTTTTATTTTAATGAATTGTCCTCTTTGCCTATTTTGTGTTTTTTACATTTTCTAGCCTTGAAAGTTAGATGGTGTTTTATAGCCTAGAAGGAAAGATCATGTTTTATAATATCCAAGTACAAACCAGTAGGAAGTCCATAAATTTCAAGTAAGCAACTTGCATATAATGCAATGTTGTGGCATATCGTGATTGTACTTAATTGTGGCTTTTTAAAACACATTTAACTGAGTAAATTACAATTAGTTAGCTTTGACAGTAAACCAAACTTATTATTGTTTGCTGAATCATCTAATCCCAGAAAGCAAATTAATTTGTGTTTCAAGAAAAGTCTCTTAACCCCCATTTGTACCATTAATCCTTTCGAAAGCCGTTACTGTTCCAGACAACTAAGCAGGTGAAGCAGCAAATATAAACAGAAGCCAACTCTGGAAGCTGCATCTCTGCTATGAAATATCTACTGGAGAGATAATGCAAAAGATGCCCAGATACTAACTTAGAGAGGGATGAACTGTCTACACTTATTTGGCTATGACTGGTTTAGCTATTAGGACTCCATTCATTGATTGAATACTGTATCTTAGTCAATAAACTGACTTATTATGCTATGTGAACAGCCTGTTGTTTCCTGTAGTGTGTGAACCAAGCCAATTTCCTATAGTGTGTGAAGCAAACCAATGCATTGATTTGCCTTTATCACAGCTAAGTGTGCAGAGGATGATAGCTTTAATCTGTTTACCAAACATATTCCTGAGCTTTTCAAAAACACAAACATTCTTCGTGTTTTTTCAACAGAAAATAATTTCATCTACATAATCAAAATCCAACATTAATTTGAGCCAGAAATATCTGCCATTTATGTTTTAGCATATTTTCCACAAAGATTCAACTGAAGTATGTCTACTTATCAGTGTTCCTTATGATTCGCCTTTTCACTGGACATAAATTTACAGAGACAATATTAGTATTGGATAAATGCATAGAATACAAGATGACATAATAGTTTAGAATTGGACCTTCAACCCTTCTATAAGAGATTTATAATAAATTTAAGATAGCTAGATGATAGATAGCTAAATAGCCAGAAAGAAAGAAAGAAAGAAAGAAAGAAAGAAAGATAGAAAGAAAGAAAGAAAGATAGATAGATAGATAGAATAAATATACATATAATAAATACTGTATTTTTGGAGTATAAGACACACTTTTTCCCCTCAAAAAAGAGCCTGAAAATCTGGGTGCATCTTATACACTGAATACAGTATTTTTGCCTCCCGAAACCCCGCCTCCTCACCAAAATGGCCATACATTGAATTGAATTGAATTGAATTGAATTTTATGATTTGTATGCCGCCCTTCTCCGGGAGGGACTCAGGGCGGCGAACAACTCAAAAGGGGGAAAAGGGGAACATAGAACAGAATACAAGTAATTAAAATAGGCAAGAATCACACAAGCACACAAGTCGAGAGGGGAGGGGAACTCATCAACCCCAGGCCTGCCGGCAAAGCCAGGTTTTGATGGCTTTTCGGAAGGCCTGGAGAGAGGTGAGGGTCCGAATCCCTGCGGGGAGTTCGTTCCAGAGGGCCGGAGCTGCCACAGAGAAGGCCCTCCCCCGGGTAGTAGCCAGGTGGCATTGGCTGGTAGACGGAACCTGAAGGAGGCCAACCCTGTGTGATCTAATGGGTCTTTGGGAGGTAATTGGCAGCAGGCAGTCTCTCAAGTACCCAGATCCAATACCATGAAGGGCTTTATAAGTTACGACTAGCACTACATAACCTTTAGGAGATTTTCAGAGTGCTCCTGGGTGCTGGGGAGGGCAGAAATGAGCGAACAATGGGCTGTTTTTGCCCAATTTTCCCCCCAGCCTCCAGGAGCACTCTATAAGCCTCCTAAAGGCTATGCATGCCCTTTTTTTTGACAAAAAATGGGCCTGTTTTCATGAAAAACGGGCCATTTCTTGCTCATTTTTGGCTCCCCCCTCCAGGAGCAATCTACAAGCCTCCTAAAGGCTATTCATGCCTTTAAAAAAAATGAGCCTGTTTTCGCAAAAAATGGGCCATTTTTGGGAGGTCTTTTAAAAATTTTTTGCCTCTTCTAAATCTTGGTGCGTCTTATACTCTGGTGCATCTTATACTCTAAAAAATACAATACATTTAATTAGAAGAAAGTCAATTTGATCTAGCGTTTAAGGCACCAAGTGGGAGACTATGAGTTCTAGTCCCACTTTAGCCACGAAAGCCAGCTGGGTGACATTGAGCCAGTCACTCTCTTTCATCCCAACTCACCTCACAGGATTGTTGTTAAAAGGGAACATAGGAGGAGAAAGATGTGTTGGATATATTCACCGCATTGAGTTATTTGTAAAAATAATAAAGGCAGAATAGAAGCAAATAGACACACAAGCAAGCAAACAAGCAAACAAATCTTTGAGATGTACATGCAGAACCTAAGGCTGGTTCCAGCTTCCTATGCTGGGAGACGATAACTATAAGAGAAACTGAAAAGTAAAAAATAATATAGCACAGGTGTTGTAAAAATTACTTCTAGATATAGGAGAGAATTTAATTTGGAGAATTTAATTTTATGTTTCTTAAATCCAACCATTGTGGCATAACACAATGTGTGAAACTAGATCCTTGGGTGTGGGGAAAGAGTTATATATCTAAAGTTTATGATATATGATATGGTGTACTATATTTATTATACATAGCGAATGCTTTTTAAAAATCAATATAGAAAGTTCACTGATAGATGTGAATCAGGATTATTTTTATATTTTTCAAAATTACTTGAAGTAATGTAGAAATTGATACATGAAACAATACTAATTTATTCGCAAAACTAAAAAAAAAATTGGTAAGTGTTTGTGATAGACTGATGCACAAAGTAAGATGTTTTGCTGTGATTCTGTCTCATTTGCAAATACACAGGGGCCCTGTCAATGAGGGGCTTTGGGAGTTCATAGCATTGCTCAATAATGCATCATTTGGGAAGATCAGCATGCCTGGCCTATGGAGCATCCTACTACTGATGTACTGTGACATTTGCTCTCGACTGGCTGATTGTAAGGAGACAAAATATGCATCTGAAAGGCTAGGCTGGGGTTTCCATCAACTGCCAAAACATCTTAGGGAGATATTTACGCAAGCGAGATTAGAACAGCTTGACACAATGGTCAGATATGGGAGATTCCATTCTATACCCTACAATGAGCATTTCTGCATTTGTGGAGCTGCAGAGTTAGAAGACCTGGCTCACATCCTATTTAATTTTTGCTTGTATAAAGAGGTGAGAGACAGGTACCTTGGTCTATATACTAAACGAATGACCCATTGGGATCCCCATATCAAAACTACTTACCTTATGTGCACCCAGAACTGGAAAATAACATTTAACACAGCACAGTTCTTAAACAAAATGGTTCGGTTGAGTTCTGCATATATGGGATTGATTGGGGTAGATTGCAGGGGTGACACTAAAATATAATTTTATCATATTTTATCTATATCTTAAATTATTGTATTCTATTCCAATTTCATTTTAGATTGTATTTTATTCCAATTCCTTTTAAAATTGTATTTTATTAAATTCCATTTTATATTGCTTTTACCAAATTTTAGTAATAATTTGTTTCTGGAACTTTGCACTTTGATATGGCCCAGGGGCTAATCAATAAAGACTCAATGTCAATGTCAAGAATGTATACTGTCTTACAGGATAGGGGCAGTTTTTCTCCTTTAAACTAATGCATAAGGATATTGGAAGACAACTAATGTGGCTTCAGCAATTGAGCACTTTGGGTGCACCTATATGTCATTCTACTTTTGCTTAATTTAACCATAGTTTGGCAGATTGTTAAATATTTGAATAATTATGAAGAAATAAGCATAATTTCCACTATCATTTCTAGGAATTTGGAAACTTAGTATTTGTTCAGTTGCTGAATTTGCAAATAATGACATGGTAACTCTTCATCTAAAGTTTTTGCTGTTCAGACAAAGGGAGAAGAGAAAATATACCCTGGACTAAGTGAAATCCCTGAGACCTGTTACCATTATAGAATCATGGTGAAAATAAAGCTCCAGTAGGTTCACCATATTGCCAAGAAAATATTTTATATTATCTAGATATAGACACAAGAGTATAATTCTGGAATAAGAGAATGGAATCTGACAAATATTAAGATATGAAGTGCTAGGAAAAGGGAGAACTGGTTACATTTGGAATAAGCAGATTTCTGCATTTAAAAAATATAGAATAAAATGTTAAAATTCTATGCAAAAACAAAACTCTGCATGGACATGAAATCATTAGAAGTCAACCTGAATCAAAGCAGGTTTCACCTTTCATATAACTATTATACACAAGTATATACCTGTACATGGTATGAGTTATGTAATTAATTTTATCTGGTAATTGACAAGATTGAGAATGAAAATAGCCAGTTTGATGTAACCAATCAAAGAGGAATAATATGGACAGGTCAGGATGCTCTAGGAGTGCCATTAGAGAGCAGACTTAAATTTATTGTTCATTTTTAATAGCAGCTGCAGCTTTTGAAATTGATTGCTTCAAAAATGCAATTGATTGCCCTCAAAAGAAAGCTTTGCTTTCTATCTTCATTACTGTCTCCAATGGTGCAGGCTTAACGTTCTTTTGCAGGTTATTAATTGTAGTTAATTTACAATGTAAGTAGTTGAAAGCCTTTGATCTACATGGGCCTTGAAACTGCTCCCAGAGGGTAGGTCAATATTATGTGTTTTACAGGTGATCCTTTCATGTTCCGTCACTATATAGATGCTTATATGAGAAGCTGGAGAAGTACCAGGAACTGAAGGAGAAACTAGAGGGCATGTGGAAAGAAAGACAAAGGTGGTTCCAGTGGTGGAGAATTCAGGGTTGTGATTCCTAAGTTAGGAGAGTGGCTCTCCTAACAAGATTCCAGAAACATGAGAGCTCTCTGTCCACACCAAAGCAGTGTTGGACAGATAAGATACTGTGCAAAAACCTCAAACACCCAGGCTTGAGATTTACACATACACATGCACCAGAGGTGGGCTCTGGCTGACACTACTGCTGGTTCGCTCGTGTATGCTTGATGCACACTATGTGCGCATGTGCAGTTCAATTAAAATTGTTCCATGCATGCACAGAAGCAAAAAACAAGATGGCACCACTATAGGAGAACTAGTTTGGGGGCATGGCAGGCCTGGGTCACTGCCAGTTCCAGTGACCCAGATGGCCAAACCACTCAGTTGAACCAGTCTGAACCAGTAGGAACCCACCAGTGACATGCACACACATGCACACAAACTTATGTGAGAGAGGTGGGGAGAAAAAATTGTATTTATTTGGCATTCTGAACACCATACTAAGCTCATACGAAGGTGGCTATCCCTATCTAATTCTTTCTATAATTTTCATCAGCACTAGCCAAACACAGACAAAGAATGGGCTAAGGATACTGGGAATTGTCTTTAAATTAACAAAAACTGAATCACATCTGGAAAACATTCTAAAAATTCTAGTCCCACTCACTTTGGTGACATGACAATGCCTTTCTGTGCCCGTTGAGCTCCCTGAAAAGTTGATTGCTTCTGGCTTAAGGAAATGTTGCAAAGATTATTTCTTTTAGGACGGTGTTACCTCTCATTTCTCCGTTCTTTTTTCTCACACATGTAGATGCTAAACCAGGTGCTACCTTATCCTTTACTCCAGCCAGCAAAATGCCTTACGGTAAATAATTGTTGGATTCAAAAGTATGATACCGCTAATTTCTAATGTGGTGCCTATAGTTTTGGCTTAGCTTGAGGTATGTATCTATCTAGTCTGACTTAAGTGTTACGTCCATAGGCCTGAGGAGAGGGGTGGTGGTGCAGCCAGTACATTGTTCCGGTGCCCATGGGGTTCAAAGGGGGCCCATGAAATGATTTTTTTTAAAAAAATTGCAAAACCAATTTTTAAAAAAGAAAAACAATCTTGGATATATACTTCATACTCTATACTTCGTGTGTGTAGCAAAACCGCCTTGCAGTCTTGACAGTCTTTGACATAACTTTTATTAATCTGAAACTCAGTAAACATTTATGTAATTTACTGAATTTTAATTTCATTACTTATTTAAGTCCATTTCATTTATGAATATATTTTATATTTCATTTCAGTTTATGAATGGTTACGAAATGTCATCTCAAAAATCTGGAGCTCAAAAATGCAAGGAA
Source organism: Thamnophis sirtalis (assembly GCF_051295495.1). Taxonomy (NCBI): domain Eukaryota; kingdom Metazoa; phylum Chordata; class Lepidosauria; order Squamata; family Natricidae; genus Thamnophis; species Thamnophis sirtalis. The sequence continues at coordinate 99,511,736 of NW_028261384.1, read as the reverse complement.
AAGCAGAAACGTGTGTCCATGAGGGGGCTCATATTAGTCTTGTTCCAGCACTTAATAATCCTCTCGGCAGCCCTGTACGTGCAGACTTGGTTCCACTAACTACAGCTGAAACACCTACAAGAATGCAACTAACAGAATTTGCACAGGTGAATGAGTGTCCTATTTGAGCAATGATTCGATAAGGCTGCTTTAAGAGCTGACTTCTCTGTTGAAGCCATGGAACATTTTGTCGGCAATTTATCAGCATGACTGCACTGCTGGGAAGTAAACTGGGAAGATTTGCAAATTCAGAGAGGCATAGAGTTTTGCACTTTAGAAGGAAAGGACATTTCAGACCTGGGAAATGCAATTTCCCCCAATGCTGGATAGATGTAAAACCACCTGCATTTGGCTTTAGGCATACGGCACGAAGGCTGGAGAGGATGGTTTCATTCAAATTATATAGGGCATAAAATTCAACTCAGAGAGATCATTCTATCTTCCTGTCCCCCCTTCCAATAATCTGAGAACATAAGCATTTCCCCCTTCTTATTCTCTGATTTATTATGCATGGACCCAATTTTTAACACTAGAAATTTTTATTTTGAAAGATTGCATGGATATGATGGGAGGTGATGGTTACTTCACAAGGCAAATGGCTATAAGCATCCAATAGCCAATGACAACAAGGTCATTGCTATTTGGGAAATATTTGCATAACTACAGGGATGCTGGCTGGGGAATTCTGGGAGTTGAAGTCCACATGTCTTAACATTGATGAAATTGATAAAAGCTGCTTTATGAGATCTATTTATTGCAATTCAGGATCACTAAATGAAGCACTTCCCTCCAAATTCTGAAATTTCTCTTCATAGTACTGATTTCCCACATTCTTTGTTCTCAGTTCTGAAAAATATGAAAACAGGCATGTTGTGCTTTCAGTAGATTTTTTCTTTCAAATTGTCTTGCTTTCCCTCCACAAAACAGATACTCCAAGAGCATGTTGATGATTGAAAACCACCTCCGTGTTGATTTGTATGAATTTGGCTGTATGGAAATGCTTATCCCTTGGGAATGGTTTTTTTTTTTTTTTTTTTTGCTCTTACTGCTGTCATCCAAATATCAAAGTTTTATGTTCCATCCAGATTGGCCAAAAAGAAATTGAGTGATACTTTAAAAAAATGGAAATGGGGAATAAAATGCTATGGGCTTTGTGGCAATTCTATGGGACTTCAAAGGACACAATTGGCAATTATTGGTGGTGGGCAGGTATTGGAGTTGTAATCCATTTTAAGAAAGGAACAGCAGACAGGGAAGGTCCATAATAAGAGTTACTGGGAGAGAAGGATAAGGGAACATCATATCATTCTTCCCAGGTCTGCACAAATGCCTGAATGCTTTGTCTAAATTTTTGTGTCTTGTATTCCATATTAAGGGATGTTTAAAGGTTTCAAAACAAAGGCTGGTCTGGAGCAGGGATGCTAACTATGCCTTTCGGGAGGCAAGCTAGCTACCTAGCAATAGGTTTTCATTTCCCTAAGATTTTACGGAGCGGGGCATAACTGCGTTAAAGGTTGTTAAGGGAGTGGCCGGGAGCCATCACAGAAAACCATTTCTCTATATTTTCAAAGATTTGTGCGCCGCACAGAATTGAAATACACATGGGTTAGTGAAGTGGTGGCTTTGAAAAGGAGCTGTTGCATCAGGCTATAGCAAGGAGCAGCTATAATTTCTTGTGTAATTCCTCGCCTCCCCCCCCTCCCCGCATCACACTCCAGCTTTTTAATGAAGGGTGGGGCAAGCTGGTAACAGCTTCACGGGTTGCTAAGGGAGGGGCTTTGGCGATCCAATTTTCTCTATAGATTGGCAGAGAAGGGGAACGTTGCATCACGCAAGTGGTGGCGAGGGCACTCCCGTTCTTTCTTTCTTTCCCTCCTTCCTAGCCTCTCCGCGTCGCCTCCCCCCCCCTTTCCCCAACGTGCAAAAGAGACAGGAGCCTCACATGATCCGCTACAGGCTGTGCCTTTGGATGACTACGAGAAAGGAGCGAGCAGGGAGGGGCCGCGGGGTGGAGGCAGGCAAGCGAAGGGCTAGATCGTGCGCTCTGCAGCTGTGCCCGCTGCTACCTCCAGTTCCACCGGAGATACTCCCTTTCCCTATGGATCGCCCCTGCGCCGCCCTTTGGAGACAGCGAGGGGTTTAGCATGGAAGAGGTAAGGGGGCAGCGTGGGTTCTGGGGAAGGCTGCTGGCATCAGGGCGTGGCGCTTCTGCTGTGCTTATTTGAGAGGAGAGGGCTGTATTTGCCATAGGGAGGGTGCGTACGGGAAGAAGTGGAGGGGTGATGACTTTAGTGGGTGCGGTGCGTCTGGTCTGGATGGACATCGAGGTGAGACTTTGATGGCAATAGCGGGTGGTGGTGGGGAGAGAACGTGTGCTGAGGCGCTGGTTGGTAGCAAAAGTGCCCGAGGCAGGGCTGCAGCCTCAGTCACCAGGGGTGTGGGAAGCCGGGATGCACCCGTGTGGAGCGAAAGCGGGCAGCGGCGGCTTCGGTGGATATGCCTGGGGATGGATGAGAACAAAGCTTTCCGGGAGGAGGGTTGGGGATGGCATTTGGTGAGTTGGGGTTGTTAAACATCTGTGGGTTACCAGCCTGCACTCCATGTGCAGGCTAGAGACCCCCTCGGATAAACAGTGGGCAAAGGCGGTGGTTCTTTTGAGCGCCAGAGGTGCTGCTTGGTGCTTTCAGCTAGGAAACCTGATGGAGGTGCTGAAGATCCAAGGTGGAGCTATTCTGAGAATTTCGGGATATACAGAAAAGACAACAAAGAATATTGGTTGCATTTAAAAACAAGCCACAATTTAATTTTTGACATTTTAAACTTTAATTTTACTCTTTAAAGACTAGCCATATTTTGGTGGAAGCTGGGATGGGCTAGAAATGATCCTATCAAAAACAGGTGCAGGAAATGTGAAGATTATAAAGTTATAATTCAGGGCATGGCTGGGTGGTGCCGGACCTTTGTGTCACCTGCTGGGCTGCTGTATGTGAGGCAGAACAAGAATCAAGTGACAAACTGAGTTTCAAAAGGCAACGAGAATTGGTGGCATAATATAAACAGGGCTTTATGTGACAGTTAGGGAGTGCATATCATAAACAACTGTGATATGTTTAATAGTTTTGGGCTTAACGTGAATCCAGCCATGATGTTATAAACCATAGTCTTGTTCATACTGAGTCATTGTGTCTTCTTCAATAAACCATCATTGCAACAAACCAGTGTGCAAAACCAGCTCTGTAATAGGTCACATTTTATCAAATGGAGTACAATGGGCATTTGTATTGGGGTAATTACATGATTAATCAGAAAACCCTACATAGAGTTAAGGTGTAGGACAATAGGAGCATACAATAGATGAAGGTTTACAGAATTTGGGCGGTTCTTCTGGGTGGGGGAAGAGTTGAATTGTTTAAGATGTGGGATTGGGATAATTTGGATTTGGAGGGATGGAGGCAGAACAGTCTTTGATGAGTTGGATCAGCATGTGAGTTTAGGGAGTTATGAATATTTGCAGTATATAAGTTGCCATATGATTTTGGAAGTTTGAAGCCTTAAAAAACTCCAAAGCATATTGTCCCTAGAAATGACATTTAAATCCTAGAGTTTAAGAATGGAGTGGGGGGGGGGATAAATGGAGTTCAGTTTGATTTTATGGATTAATTGCATGCATTTGAGTAGTAAGCAGTAAGAAGAAAGCACTATACAATCCTTATTTATTGTGCTTTGTATATTGACAGAAGCAATGGGATAAAATGGTTGATATGTCAGACTATTTTATTTTTTATTTTTCACATTTTTATACTGCTCATCTCCCTCAAAGAGGGACTAAGATTTTAAACTCAAATTCAGATCTCCATTTATCTAAGAAGTTTACTATGATGTCTACTGGCTACCTTGGAAGGCTGCTGTAAAAGCAAGATAGGAATGAAGAGAAATGGGTAGAGAATAATATATACAAGTTTGAGACCTTTGGAAAAAGATGAATATTTTGAAATTGCAATTTATTATGTTTTGCTTTATTTTAATGTGTGCAGTTTTGGGATTTTTGTTGTTGTCTCTAATACAATACAATACAATACAATACAATACAGTACCATACCATACCATACCATACCATACCATACCATACCATACCATACCATACCATACCATACCATACCATACCATACCATACCATACCATAACATACAATAGCAGAATTAGAAGGCACTTTGGAGATCTTCTAGTCCAACCCCCTGCCTAGGCAGGAAACCCATAAAAATAATAAAAAACACATATCTAATATAAAATATGTATCTTTTTAAAATTCTGGTCACTTGTAGAACGTTTATTTAAAAAGTTTGTTTTATTTTCAGAAAGTTTTAAGTTAAAATGTGAAAATAAGAAAAAAATGTTTTTAAGCAATTTTAAAACAATTTTATTGGGATTATTTTTTGTTTGGAATATTGCCAAAAGTATCTCCAGTGAGATGTTTGGGTAACAGTAAATAAATTTCCTTGAAAGATAATTTATTAATTCCTTGCAGATTTTTCTCAGCAAAGTACAGCTTTGAGAAATGCTTGGTGTTTTCTATGCTACAGTCTTGATTCACACAGGGTATCCGTGAGATCATTGGGCCATCTGAACTGACCCTGAAGCCTAGAATAAATCTGGATGTCTAGATTTTCTGTACATTCAATGGTTCCAAGTGAAAATGAATACAGGAAGTCCTTGACTTGCAACAGTTCATTTAATGACCATTCAAAGTTACAACAGCACTTAAAAAATGACTTATGACCGTTTTTCACAGTTATGACCTTTCCAGCATGCTCCTAGTCAAGTGATCAAAATTCAAATGCTTGGCATCTGGTTCATATTTATGACAGATGTAGTGTCCTGGGGTCATGTGATCCCCTTTTGTGACCTTCTGGCAAACAAAGAAAATGGGGTAGGCAGATTCACTTAACAACTGGGTTACTAATCAACTGCACTGAGTCACTTAGCAACAGTGACAGGAAATGTTGTAAAATGGGGCAAAACTTACTTAACAACAGACAATTCAGGCTCAATTGTGGTCATATGTCGAGGACTACCTTAATGTACTCTAAAACGGAAGAGTTTTAGTATAAGGAAAGCCAATTTTCTCAAATAATGCTGTGGGAAGGCGATCACAATTCTTTTCTGCATTTCCACAATACATATGCGCCGATAGTGGAAGCCTTAGTAAAAGTATTCAGTTGAATTCTAAGCTATCAGGATGAGTTCCCTTCTGCAGTGAGAGATGAGTGATTGGTTTGGTCTTGTCTTAATGGGGCTTATGAGCTCAGCCAATTTTGATTTATTCAATAAAACCACATTTAAGCAGGCCAGGGCTTATTGTGATATGTGAATGCAGCCATTGAGTTTATGTCTAAGTTTAGATTTGGGCATCTCCCAATCTATGCGTCATTCTTTTAGTTGCAACATGTCACCAGTTCTGATCAGAAATCATGTATAATTTGTGTCTCAATTGATGCAGAGGCCTGGGAACCCTTGCTTCTGTACTTTTCCATCTATCAACCTTAGTTTTGCCTGCTTATTCCCGATACATTCCTCCTTTCCCAGTGATTTAATTATTAGAGATAACAGTCTACGGCAAGATGTCCAGTGCAGAATGGAAAGCATTTTGGTATCTCTATGAAAACAAATTAGAATAACCCTAAAAATTATATCCATTCATCCTTAAAGGCTTGCCTGAATACAAACTCCTTGTAGCAACATGCTGATATTTATGACTAGCTGGTAATTAAACAATTGCACTTTGAGCATGCTCACTGAAAATTGGTTCTTGCTTCTAGTTTGGCAGAGATCAGTGTGTTCTGTCTCCCAGCTGCTAATGCATTATATGAGCCATAATGTATAATTATGTATCTCCCAATGCATTTCTATTTATCATTTTATTCTGGCTTTTGAACCAATGACAAAGTCCAGTGGCACTTATTTCCTTTTCAAATGAAGTATCTGATGTCTAAATATGCACATTCTTGCATGGAAACATTTGCAATTTTGTCAGGAAAAAAAGTATGCTGGGCTCTTGTTGTTGGTTTATCCATAAAGCAACACAAATGGTTTTTTTTTTGTCCTGTCCTTGAGAAAGGAGAAAAATATAATAAAAATATATTTTTAAAAATACTACTCCCACAGTCTACAGGAATGAGGCTGGAATCATATGTGGGATGTATTATGAGTTATTTTTAGGGCTGTCTTTAATGGACGTCAAGCTGTTTGATGCTCTGTGGACTAACAATAACCATGGTGGGAAAACCAGCAACCTCTTCCTGTCCTAAATGTGTGGCAGGGCAAGGTTCATTGTTTGAACTACTATTTTTGTTGTTTCCTACTTATTTGCCTTATTTGTACGCTTACCAGGGCAAAAAGGCAGTCTACTTCATGCAGGGGCCAATCATCATTTTTTAATCTCTCAAAGTCAGTATTCCTATAGCTATATCTTAAAAGAATCTTTGCTTTCACCAAGAATTGCCCAGTCACACAAATTATCTAAACTGTAGGGAACACAATCTGTACTACAAGTTACTTGGCTTCTTCCCTCATTTTATCTTCTAACATAAGGAAAAGCTTGTTGGGTAAAAATTCTGCTTTTTGTTTATTAGTGGGAACTTATGGTAGAATTGAAATTTGGCCTTAAATGAGGCTGATATCCCCATTTTCATCCTCCCTCCCCCCCCACCTTCCCAAGAAATTGGCTATGCATATAATGTTTGTGGCCTCTGTTACAGCTGAAATAGCTTTGAGGCATACAGCCTAATGGCTCATAGAGCCCAATGGCTGGAGATAAATGGTAGCCCATCATCATAGATTACTGACTTGAGCCTGGTTGATTAACTATCTCCAAATGCTGCTCTTATCTACACCCTATAATAGGGGTCTCCAACCGTGGCAACTTTAAGACTTGTGGACTTCAACTCCCAGAATTCTAGGAGTTGAAGTCCACAAGTCTTAAAGTTGCCAAGGTTGGAGACCCCTGCTCTATAATACCTACATTGTGCTAAAAAGGACCTGGGTAGTTTGTGGTACAGCATATGGTGTAAACCACGTCTCCTAGATGATGATTTCATACACTGATTTCATAAATTGTATGTCTTGCTTAACTGTGGATTATTAAACTTATCATGGTTGGTTGATTTTACACTGCAAGGTAAGCTAAAACCAAGTTTCCCGTCTTATATTTTATCAAGTGAAATTAATTAGATTTTTTAAAAAGCAAATAATTGTATGAGAAACTCTCATTACAGTTGTGGGCTGGATTGAAGAAAAGGCAATTTTCAAATAACTTAATAGAAAATAGAAGCCCTCTTTTTGCCATGACACCTGGATGGACAAGTCTGTGTAATTATTTGGGACTAAGTGTGATTTGAAGAAGAGTTTTCTTCTTAATGAGGAAATGATGACTGCCAAATGTTGAATAATGGCTTATATTTTTGACGTTGGCTGCAGGAGATGGTGACTGGATGCAGCCCAGCTAAATTGGGAGAAGTTAGAAAAAAGGATAGTAAAAGTGCCCATCAGAAGTTGGCAGATTCTGGAAAAGATAATCAAGCAACGAATTAGTGAACACCTATAATTAAACAAAGTAATAGCCAAAAGCCAACATGGGTTTGTCAAAAACAGATCATGCCAGACTAATCTTATTGCATTCTTTGATAATATGACAAAATTAGTGGCCAGAGGAATGCCGTCAATATAATTTACTTGGACTTCAGTAAGGCATTTGATAAGGTAGACCATAACCTACTACTAGATAAAGAAGAAGAATGTGGATTAGACAGCATCACCACCAGATGGATTTGTAACTGGTTGACCAACCACATTCAGCGTGTAGTCCTCAATGGAACTGCATCTTCATGGAGGGAAGTATGCAGTGGAGTACCCCGAGGCTCTGTTTTGGGCCCAGCACTCTTCAACATCTTCATCAATGATTTGGATGAGGGGATAAATGGGGAACTCACCAAATCTGCAGATGACACCAAGCTGGCAGGAATAGCCAATACTCCAGACGATAGGCTAAAGATACAGAAGGAACTTGACAAACTTGAACATTGGGCACTATCTAATAAAATGAAATTCAATGGGGAAAAGACTAAGGTTCTACATTTAGGCAACAAAAATGAAATGCATAGGTACAGTATAGGTGGTACCTTCCTCAATAGTAGTAACTGTGAGAGGGATCTTGGAGTCTTAGTGGACAACCATTTAAATGTGAGCCAGCAGTGTGCAGCAGCTGCCAAAAAAACCAACACAGTTCTAGGCTGCATAAACAGAGGGATACAATCAAGATCACATGAAGTGTTATAATGCCTTGGTAAGGCTACACTTAGAATACTGCATTCAGTTTTGGTCACCACAATGTAGAAAATATGTGGAGACTCTAGAAAGAGTGCAGAGAAGAGCAACAACAAGCAATGGGTGGAAACTAATCAAGGAGAGAAGCAACACAGAACTGAGGAGAAATTTCCTGACAGTTAGAACAGGGGTTGGTCTAGAAGACCTCCAAGATCCCTTCCAACTCTGCTATTGTATTGAGTTGTTTCATGTGTGTGTGTGTGTGTGTTTTGTGTGTGTGTGTGTGTGTGTGTGTGTGTGTTGGGCAGCATATACTCAGTCATATTCTGGTAATATAATGCCTGAAACTTTTAAAAAGTAAAATAGTTGTAACAAATAATTAAACCATTCAGGTATATAAAAAGCAAAGTTGCAATAGTTTGCTTTTTTTCATGTAATTTATTCTGCACATGTCAATCAAGTGTAACAAGAGAAGGAGCTATTCAAGGTGCTGAAATATCCCACCAATGCTGGAAATCCTGTTCAGAATCCCCCACCTCAAAGTTACTTCTCTTTGAAAACATTTTTTCAACCAGCTATGAGAACTAGAAATATCTGTGTTTTAAGCAAACATAAATTCTGCTGAGATTAAGTGGATATTCCAATCTTCCAATCTTCATGTTAAATTCTGAGGATTCGAGTCCTTGACCATGCACACACTCTGTTAAAAATGTGCGTTCTCCATGTCCTAGTTCTATAGTGAAGAAAAAAGTACATTTTTTGTAAATAATTTCTTCCTATTCGTTAAATAACTTGTTATTGCTCCTGGAGTTTTCCTGAAAAATCAGTCCTAATGATTAATTTGACTGTAATATTTTTCCCATATGTATATATATGTATGTATGTAATATGTGTGTGTATGTGTGTATACATACATATTCACACTCAAACACTATAACTTTTGGGCGGAAGAAGTTTGTTTTGCAGAAGAGATATGCTGTATTGAGTTACATTTCTACTGACTTCCTGGAGAGCATCTGTTTAACTGTAGTTAATAAACAAGAAATCTGCAGCTTGATAATATCTCCTGGTAAAATGAGCAGCTGTAATTGAGCAAAGTTTTAATCACTGAAACATCTGAGATACACACCGCTCCCACTGCTCCACACTGGCCTGAAATCCCAGTTGCACAAAGAATACACAGACTTAAGAGGAAAATATTTTGCTATTTGCTCCCAGAGAGATCTTGGTGGATTCAAACTTATCCTTCTTCTAAGCATCGGTTCCAAGTTTTCTTCTCAGCCTGGTGCAGACTGAGAGTTGTGGAGGGTCTCAGGCTGGGGAAAGGATCGAGCATGCCTATTTAAAAATTGACATTTTAATTGTTGTATTTTAATTGTTGTATTTTACTATAAGCACCATAAAATCTGGCTCTATATGTTGCATATGGCATTGGACTCTGAATGTTGGCTTGGAGGCTAAGTTGGGTTGGTGTCAGTGCTGGTTTCTGTTTCCAACCCAACAATCCTGTTATCCCATACAAATATCCCAAATTACTTATTTGCCATTGATTTTCAAATTCATTTGGTGTCCTTGAAGATACAAATCGTTGTGGTTTGAAGAATCTGTCTGCTTTCCAGCTTCTCTTGGCTTAACATCACTTATTTTCTTCCCTTCCTTCCAGTTTAAATTTCAGGAATTGGCTACCTCCTTTGTCTAATATTGCAATGGCTACACACTTTCAGTACCCTTCTCACTACTCACGTAATGTAATCCCTATCCCCATGCTTCTTTTTTCTGCCTTTCAATTCATCCTCACTGAATCATTATTTTGATAAGTTTGTAATGTAAGAATACTGTAGCACTGGCTCCTAATGTTTCTATTTCCTCATGTTCCTGATGCTTTCTTTCTACTCTTCAAGGTGGAGCCTTTTATTCCTGTCCTCAAGTACCCACAGGTTTTTCACCCCAAGAAATAAAGATGTTGGAAGGAACATCTTGGAGAGTGGCCAGATATGTTCTCCAACAATCTTTTCTAGTTCCCAAATACAGCTATTATATGAATTGCTTCTGTCTATAGGCTGTGGGCACAAAGGAAATAGGCCTGGCAATGTTCAGCAATATGGGGAGTCAGATTAAAGGTAAAAGTTCCCCTTGCACATATGTGCTAATCGTTTCTGACTCTAGAGGGTGGTGCTCATCTCTGTTTCAAAGCCAACGAGCCAGCACTGTCCAAAGACATCTCTGTGGTCATGTGGCTGGCATGACTAAATGCCAAAGGCACTTGGAATGCTGTTACCTTCCCACCAAAGTGGTCCCTATTTTTCTACTTGCATTTTTACATGCTTTTGAGCTGGTAGGTTGGCAGAAGCTAGATCAAGTAATGGGAACTCACTCCATTATGCGGCACTAGGGATTTGAACTGCTGAACTGCCAACCTTTCTGATGGACAAGCTCAGTGTCTTAGCCGCTGAGCCACCATGTCCCTTGAGTCAGATTAGAAAGACTTATTATTGAGGTGTGACTTGTTGAATAGTAAGAGCTGGGCTTCTACCAGTTGTACAGCAGAGCAATCCTTTATGGAGTAATCTTTCCTATGCCTTGCCCCCACTTCTTATTCCCAACTTTCAAAATAACATGCTAGGACTGGATGCAAGTACAGTTTTTCTCTGAGATGGGGCAGACAAGTTTTGGGAGTGTGTTTGAAGAGGGCATCATATTCAAATGCCTATTCATAAAATGCAACCACAATGACTGTAGCTGATCACAAAATGTTAATGGCCAGGGCACAGAAATGCCACAGAATGGTCTCTGGTGGCACCTCCACTTAGATATCTGCTGTTCTGACTTAATTTTTTCTTCACAAACACAGTACTGGTCTTCAATTACCTATCACATGTGTTAAGAGCTGCAGGTGCTGAGTGGAATTCTTATTTAAAAAAATAACAAGAAAAACTAGAGTATATAGAAGCTAGTAATGTGCTTTGGCATATGCCATATATTTATTTAAAATGACAGGCATTTGCTATTTGAAAACAATCAAGCCAAGTGTATGCCCTTAAGAAGATTAATACTGCTCTCTATCCTGGCACATCTGGTTTTTTTTTTGCTGGGACATCTGTTGTCTCTCTTTTTTAGAGTTACATTAAATAACCTTGGGTAGCTCTTTCCAATCAAGACTCTGGGATTTATTGGGTAACTTGTCAGGATCCCTAGTTCTAAACTAGAAATGTTTTGGATTATAATTCCCAACATGCTTCAGGTGAGTTGTTGGTCAACATTTCTGAAGGTCACCAGGTAAGAAGCTGATCTGAGTTATACTGTTGGAATGAAAGTTTATTATATGAGACACCTGAATCTTGGAATGTGACCATATGACTGATGTGTTAGCACCTTCCTTCCTCTTCTTGACATTCAGCCCGTGGGAGAACTTTAGAATTTTCAAAGATGGTCATATTGGCTTCTGAATTCTGGGAAATCCACAAGAAAGCATTGGTGGAAGAAACCCATCCAAGACTCTCCCTGGCACCCTTCAGATTTTCTGGCAAATCAACATCCAGTCTTCTTAGCCAAAGTCCATGAAGCCTAGGAAATTTTTAATATAAAACACCTGGAGGCACTTTGAAGAAAGTGAACCTCTAGCATCTTTATCTTCCTACACATTCTGTTTTCCTGGGTTCTAGGCAGGCAGCAGAGATTCCCTCTGCTGGAAGGTGGCTAAAAAAGTGGCCCTTTTGCCTGCTCAAAATAGTATCTCCTTTGTATCATAAGCACATAATCTTGATTTTTTTAACATGTGTTTTTTATATTGCATGATGCAAGTATACATGAGTTGGCTAGCAGCACCAGTGCAAAGACATTGTAATTTAAAACCACAAATTAGCAGTGACACAGGTATTAAAATGTTCAAAATACAAGTCAATACATCTATGAAACTGACTGGTTAAAACAATACCTCACTTTTTTTTTTGGCCATACCAACTTCTTAGCCAAGGACTTAGCAAAGTAAAAATGCTGATGAAAATTCAATTAAAGCTGGAGTGAGCTTTATCTCAGAAAGATGTTGCAGAACTAAGAAGATCCACATAGAAAGGTCTCTCTTGAACAATTGCCAAAAGTTATTTAGAGTTGGCAGAAGAGAAAGAAATTTCTGATAGAGATTTATAAGGGCACTTGTCAAATGCAATCGGAATAGGAACTGCCCAAATTTAGGTCTCGTGCCTTTGAGTCTTAAGTGTGATTTCCCGAGTGCCCTACTTTCAGATGAGAAAATTATAATCAAATTTGGGCAGTTCTGGTTCTTTCCCCCCCCCCCCATGAAGAGAGTTGTCTGTTGGTAATGGGAGAGAGGGTAGATAGATGAAAAAACATACCTCTTTTCACATGTGTAACTAACTCTCATGCTAATATAATGTAAAAAAAAGCCGCTACCCCAGTGGTGAAATTAATTTTTTTACTCTGGTTCTGTGGGCGTGGCTTGGTGGGCGTGGCAGGGGAAGGATACTGCAAAAATCTCCACTCCCACCCCACTCTGGGGCCAGCCAGAGGTGGTATTTGCCAGTTCTCCAAACTACTCCAAAATTTCCGCTACTGGTTCTCCAGAACTTGCTGAATTTTACCCCTGCATTACCTTAATAATAAAAATAGCTCTGGGTAAATACAGATAGACATTTCCTCACCACTCTGATCAACATTGTCTCAGCCACACACTTAGAATTAAGTAGTAGTTTTTCCTAATTTATATTAACAATGCAGTATGGCCTGAACCAGAGAAATCATACAATAATCTGTAAAATAAGATGTCTGTCATGATAGATCTGAACGAAAAAGTAAGAGGAAGGGAAATATCAGATTTAGCTATTTCCTTTTCCGTTGTGATTTGAATAAAGCCAATAACATTGCTAAGACGAAACCTGCTGTGCCTCTACTTACGGCATTCTGTGAACACAAGGTGTTTAAATTTAAATGATTCTTATGCTATAGCTATAACTTTTCACAAACTAATTTTTGGACATAGTAGATCTATTGTATAAAGACTCCACGGCAAAATTAAACATCTTTTATACCAATGGACACCTTTAGAAGTCTGATGTCACAGATGCTCTCACAAAATGGCTGCCATGGTTGCAGCTACAGCCAGTCACAAAAGACCCAGTCACCAGAAGGCAACCTTTCATCTTCCCTATCCCCTCTTTTAGTCCCCTAGATAGCTCTCTTCCACTTTTGGTGTTGCTGTTTTTTCTGAGCAGGTGGGACTGTTTCAGGGGTGGGTTTCAGCCAGTACACACTGGTATGGGTGTACCAGTTGGTGAAATTTAGCGTGCCTTCCCATACCTAAACTTCCAGAGGCCCCGTACTGGAACGCTCCCTCCCCTGGCCTGCTCCCCCTGCTCGCTCCCACCGCCTGCCCAGTCACCACTCACTCACTTGCCTCGCCTGTCCACACCAGGCTTGCCCCACCCACCCACTTTGCTGGAACGGAGGATTGGGAGAAGACCACGTGGCGCGCATTCCCTTCTCTTCGACAGCTGCCTGGTTTCCAGTGGGGCTGGGGAAGAAATTCATGCGTTTTCCCTCCCTCTGCATGGATTCCCCACCACCATTGGAAACCAGGCGGCTGTCAAAGAGAAGGGAACAGCGCGCTCCACTTGGGCTTGTCCAACAGTCGAAGAAGGAACAGGAAGCGAGGATTTGGCTGTTGGACAAACTCATATGGCGTGCACTCCCTTCTCTTTGACAGCTGCCTCATTTCCAATGGGAAGGGGGGAATCCATGCAGAGGGACGAAAAATGCATGGATATCCTCCCACCCCCAATGGAAACCAGGCGGCTATCAAAGAGAAGGGAGAAAGGACAGGCTGCAGGAAAATCCATCCCCGTTTCCTGCCGATTGTTCTGTTCTTGGGATCATAGCACCAGAAACACATCCCCAAAAGGCTCAATCCAAAGCCTTCAGCCTTGCAATCCTGGGTGGGGCATCTATGCTTCGATTCCAAAGAAAGGGCAGGCTGCAGGAAAATCCACCCCCTTTTCCTGCCGATTGTTCTTTACTGGGATCGCAGCATCAAAAAAGCATCCTCAAAAGGCTAAATCCAAAGCCTTCAGCCTTGCAATCCTGAGAGGGGCGTCTGTGGTCTGTGCTGTTATCCCAAAGAAAGAATGGAGTGTGTGTGTGTGTGTGTGTGTGTGTGTGTGTGTGTGTGTGTGTGTGAGAGAGAGAGAGAGAGAGAGAGAGAGAGAGAGAGAGAGAGAGAGAGAGAGAGAGAGAGAGAGAGAGAGAGAGAGATCCAATCCAACTTCAGAGAGTTATCCAGGACTGGCAGTAATGTTCTCTCCCCTCCTCCCCTCTTCTCTCACACACAAACACACACAGGTCCCTCACTCCCCACCCCTCCCAAGGCAGCCACATCCCTTCACTGACCTGGTTACCTGCTCCATTCTCAACTAGCAATAGCAATAGCAGTTAGACTTATATACCGCTTCATAGGGCTTTCAGCCCTCTCTAAGCGGTTTACAGAGTCAGTATATTGCCCCAAACAACAATCCGGGTCCTCATTTTACCCACCTCGGAAGGATGGAAGGCTGAGTCAACCCTGAGCCGGTGAGATTTGAACAGCCGAACTGCAGAACTGCAGTCAGCTGAAGTGGCCTGCAGTGCTGCATTTAACCACTGCGCCACCTCGGCTATGCAGGGCAAGAAAAGTAGTCTGTGGTACTACTTCCAACTTTGCGAGACTTTTTTTTTGCGACGTTGGAAAGTCTGAATTTCTGGTATTTTTTTTACTATGGTCACACAGACTAATTTTCTTGTCCTGAACACGCAGTGGAGAACAGAGCTGGAAAGCAGGTTAGTGAAGGGATGTGGCTCCCCTAGGGAGGGGGGAGAGTTTGGCATGGGTGTCCTGGTTGAAGGGCCTTCAGGTAAGCCAGTGTGGGACCTTGGGGCAGCTCTGTAGCCCCTGCCTTACTTTGTCCTCCATCCTTACCCCCCACCGCCTTGTTCCGTTCTTTGCAACATACAGCCTCCAACAGTAACAAGAATTGCAGGCAATGCCTGATTTTCAACCAGCCAGCTTCATGGTAGGAGGGAGCTTCCTATCCACTTGAAAGAGAGCCTGGGTTGCATAAAGGGACTTCCCCCACAAGACCCTCTCAAGCGCTGGGCTGCAGGCTCCACCCCAGGGAGGCTCAATTGGGGCCAAACTCTTGGCAACTGATTGAGGTAAGATTGTTCTTGAAGGGGGTGCAAGGCGTGTGGGGTTTCCTGCTGGTTTGCAGCCTCAATCGCTGCAAAAACAGCCATGATTCTTGCCATCTCTTCTCCCCCCCCCGCTTGCAGGCATGGCAGGGTTTCCTGCCCCTCGCCCCTTTATGGATGCAACTTGGGGGTGGCAGGTGGGGCAGGGTGGGGCGTGGGAGAAGCAAGATGCGCATCTTGCTTGACTTCCATCTCCGTCGTGTTTCTTGCAATTGATGGAGCTGGAAGTCAGATAAAATGTGCGTCTCGCTTCTCCCCCTCCCCACCTGCCACCCCCCCAATTTGCACCCCAAAATAGTAAGGCAAAGTGCTTATTTTGGGGTTCAAAAAAATATAAGACAGAGAGTGGGGGGGAGAGAGAGAAAAAGAGAGAAAGTAAGAGAGAAAAAGAGAGAAAGTAAGAGGGAAAGAAAGAAAGTACAAGAGATACACACAAGAAAGGAAGGAAGGAATGGAGGGAGAGAGAGAGAAAAAAGAGAAAGGAAAAAGAAAGAAAGGAAAAAGAAAGAAAAAGAAAGTGGGAGATGAAAGAAAGAAAAAAGGGAGAAAGAGACAGAAGGAAGGAAGGAAGGAGAGAAAGAAAGAAAGAAAGAAAGAAAGAAAGAAAGAAAGAAGAAAGAAAGAAAGAAAAAAAAGAGAAAGAGAATTTATGACCACAATTAAGCCCAAAATGTTGGTTGCTAAGCAAGAGCGTTGTTAAGTGAGTTTCACCACATTTTCCAAGTTGGCCATGCCTACCTGGTCACACGACCGCCAAGCCACTCCCATCCAGTCACATGATCGCCAAGCCACTAACACAAAACAGGCCACACCTACAGAATAAGTTCTAAAAAATTTGAAACCCACCACTGGACTGTTTCCATGCAAAACAGCAGGCTAAAATAACTCACTATTTTCTTTACTAAGAGTAGCCTGAGCAGCAGAAGTCGGTTGCTCCCAGTTCGGGCCGGATCGGGCGAACCGGTAGTAGCAATGGCAGGAGGCTCCGCCCACCCACCCGGACACTTCTGCACATGAGAAGAGCATTCATGTGGGAGCGTGCCCGAATCGGTAGTAGAAAAATTGGCAACCCACCTCTGCTGTGCAGGTGCAGAAAGTATGAAAATGGTTTAAAGCAAATATTCAGAAATTTTTCTTATGTAAACAAAAAGAACAGAAGCATTCTTGAAGTCCAGGGAAGGAAGATAGTGTTAAGAAGAGACTCAGGGTGGCTCCTCTCTGGCTCTGGGACTTAAAAGAGAAGGGAGGAAAAGTACAATCAGATTGTAGGATTCTGTTATTATAGTCTCTCTCTGGAATCAGCTTCCTGATCTGGCCTATCTTGTGAGGCAAACAGCAGGATTATGTGAGGCCCAGAGGTATTTTTGTTGCTAAAAGCTGACATTGATTTACAATAGCCAATTTTCCGATTATTCATGTATTTTAATTAAAATACTATTTTAAAACCATAAAGTCGATAAACTAGAAAAGATTGTGCCCAAAGGTATATTGGTTTCATTGACATCTGATTTCCTGGTTCTGCCCGATGACTGTTGCGGCCTGTAACATGTTTATCCTTGAGGCAAAGTATTCCTTTTCATGCAAGGTAATCGTCCTCATCATAATTAGATAGATAGATAGATAGATAGATAGATAGATAGATAGATAGATAGATAGATAGATAGATATAGAGATAGAGATAGAGATAGAGATAGAGATAGAGATAGAGATAGAGATAGAGATAGAGATAGAGATAGAGATAGAGATAGAGATAGAGATAGATAGATAGATAAAGGTAAAGGTTTCCCTCACACATATGTGTTCCTGACTCTAGGGGGCGGAACTCATTTCCTTCAAACCCCAAGAGTCAGCGCTGTCTGAAGATATATCCATGGTCCTGTGGCCGGCATGACTAAATGCTGAAGGTGCACGGGACGCTGTTACTTTCCCACCAAAGGTGATCTCTATTTTTCTACTTGCATTTTTACATGCTTTTGAACTGCTAGGTTGGCAAAAGCTGGGACAAGTAACAAGAGCTCACTCCATTACACGGCACTAGGGATTTGAATTGTCAAACTGCCGACCTTTCTGATTGACAAGCTCAGTGTCCACTGAGACACCACTGCCGTTAATTTATATATATATATATATGTATGTATGTATGTATGTATGTATGTATGTATGTATGTATGTGTGTGTATATATATATATATATATATATATATATATATATATATATATATATATATATATATATATATATATATATATATATATATATATATATATATATATATATATATATATATATATATATATATATATATATATATATATATATATATATATATATATATATATATAAATACTTTCCCTTAAAAAAAAAGTCTGTGGATCTGGCATTTGATTTGAGTCTATAAACTTTTATTAAGCTAATTCACGTTGTCTTGTATCCTGTTTTCTTCCCATATTGAATTTGCAGATTATCCTGGTTCTGATGGTATACCCTTTATTAATTTAATATTTTATAGTCCCCTTTCTGACCCTAATGTTCCATTAAAATTAATAATGAACCTTTTAACTAAGATCCATTGCTGATGATCTCTGCTCACATCTTCTGCATCGAAATCTACTACAAACTCTTGCTTGGTGATGTGGCGATGTTGATGCCTTTACATTTCTTCATCAATTCTTCTACATATGCTTGTGCTAATACACCTGAAAGATCATTACTTTAACAATAATTGTTATAATTAGCATCATCTTGTCTCTTTTTTCTCATCCTTTGCACAGGTTGCATATGAATGGTAAACAGAGAGCATTAACCAATGATAATTTTAGTTAGGACAAAAAGGCTCTCCAAAATATAGGTCACTGTATAATATTTGTGAGCTTTAATCAGTGCCTGCCTTCTGTCTGCAGTTTAAAAAGACCACACTGCACGCTCCACCCGTAGCTGCTGTCAAGCTAAGTCCTCCTTTCTCTTATTTAGCCAAGATTGCTACTGATCTGACCCTCAGCTCTTAGTAATCCTTTTCAAAATTATTCTCATCAAGGCTGGATTTAGCTGGTGATTTCCAGGTTGCCTCAGATCCTCCCAGCATAGGTACTTTTCCTTTAAATGCATATGTACATTTCCAAAACTCTGTTGCTTCTTCTGGAACATTATTTTATTTCTTAGTTCTTGGCTCAGATGCATGTAAAATACAGGGATAATGTAACCTTGGGCATTGCATTTTTGGACATTTGGCAGACTCTGAGCTCTCCAATGGGCATATTAAGGACCCAGGAAAGTCAGATTATCTTCCTCCTGTTATCTGTTATAGTTTGAAAAACATGTGATTACAGTATGGTTGGCAAACGAACATACAATTCTTTAGGCAGATATTGACATTTTAGCTGCTATTGTTGAGTTGTGCTATCAATGGTCGAGTGGCATCTTCCTGGGGAGTATGTTTTAAATTGTCTTTCTAAACAACTAAATATGTTTTCACTATTTATAACTAGAAGCTTTTCTTAAGAGCTGCTGTTTTTAGCTGAAAGGCAGGGTATAAATTCAATAAATAATCAGGGCTCACGAAGGACCATCTTTGCTTCCCTTGTTGAAACTGGTGGGGGAGCTACCCTGTTGGGTAAATGGAGCTGCTGATCCACTCTCATTTTCTGACAATGCATTTAGGGCTCAGTCAAGAAGGTTCAGAGATGATTTGTAGGAAGATTTAAATATCAGAGGTTGCGGTGATGTTTCCCAGCCTGATTACCTCCCCCCCCTCATCTGAGAAGAGGGAGATAGTTTGTCTACTAATACCATCTGTCCCAATGTTTCTGACCTGATAAAAAGAGTAATGGCTTTGCTTACACTCATCCGTTCGACACCGTTTTTGCCAGGACTGTGAGTATCTACTATCTGCAAAAGGGTATTTGCAAGATATTTGTGATATCTTTGTATTTCTAGCAGGCAAGACCGGAAGGACAAAATTGTGGATAGGCCCAAGCACACCAAGGAAAGTGATAGGGTGCAGGGGTAGGTTTCAATTTTTTTTTACTAATGGTTCTGTGGATGTGGCTTGGTTGGGGGGCATGTGACTGAGTGGGCATGGCCAACTTGACATCACTCATGCACACTCAGTCACATGACCCCCCCCCAGTCACGCCCATCGAAATGGTAACGAAAATTTTTGGGACGCTGACAGAGGGAAGGAGGGAAGAGAGGGGACCCCCCCCAAAAAAAAATAGACCACCAGAGGATTTAAGGTGTGGAAAAGTCATAAGTTGAGTCCCCTTCGGGGAAAAGGGCAGCATATAAATGTAATAATAAATCCAATAAGTTTCCTGGAAGGAATTGAATCATTCAACTTTGCAGCCCGGAGGCCACGCCTGTGTTTATAAATCCGGTGGACGAGTGGAGGGGGAGACAACGGGAAGGAAAGGGTGGGAGATCGGAAAAAATGCAGGCGAGGTGCTGGACTGTGCAAGCAGGGTGGGAGGGAGGGAGGAAAATTTGCCCGATCCTGGCTTGGGACAAGGGAGGAGGAACTGGCTGCAACCCACTAAAACACCCTCAGGTGCAGCAGGGGCCATGAAAAATTGCAGAGCCCAGATTGCACATGCGCATGTGCCCTACAGTCACACGTGTCAGCCCCACCCCACCCCAGATTCCTCCTATTGTGGCTTAGGTGCAATATTGGATGGTATTCCTAAAATATCTGGACCAAGTAACAGCACGACAAAGCAACCCAAGCGACTCCATGCATCTCTCTCTGTAAAGTTGCTCGTGTGTGTCCATTATATTCACACATACGATGGAACATGCATGCATACAAAATCCCCATAAAAACCCCTAGGCATGCAAACCATAGTGAAAAAAAAGATCAGCTTTGGGGTTGGGGATGGAGAGGTCTTCAGCCAATCCCTCTCCTCTCTGCACCCTTCCCCTCCCCAGCCAGATCTGTTTTGCTGTAGTTTGCAAGTGGAGAGGTTTTCCAACTGGGTGCTGCCTGCCCCTTTGCCCCATCTGTCCCTTTGACCTGCCAGACCAAGAAAGCGGCTGCTTTTGATTTCTGCTGCCAAGAGGGAGCTTCTGCTGGTCCCTTTACAGGCACTGCAGAGGTCCACAACTTTCTGTCGGCTTTTCCCTCAATGGCAACGAATCTGGAGCTCTGAGGGTGCTGCCGCGGCTGCCTACTTTGCGGAAGGCAAAGCAGCTGATTTCTGTGAGGACTCAATGGCGACTGCTTCCAGCCCTAGCAGGGAAAAACCATCTGGTCCCAGCCAGGACAAAATGGCAGCAAAGGCAATGAGGCCTGGAAGAACCAATGCTCCGAGCCAGCTGTGGCTCTCAATGACATGGGGGTTGCCCCCGCTGGCATCTCTCAAGCCTGGAGGGGGGCTGCTTAGAGTGAGTGAGGGAAGCATATCCTTGCCACTGGCAATGGCCTCAGGAGCGCCCTTTGCTGTATTGCTTTGCTGCCACTGCTGGGATTTTTCCTCAGGGCGATACCAGGGTGGCTTGGAAAAGCTGCTCCCTGCAGAAGCTGAGGGGACAGGAGTCAGGACTTGACGTGCCCTTCCTGGCCGCCCGCCCAGTAGCCTCCCCATCTCTTCCCTCTGTAACTGAAGAGAGAGAGAACCCGGCTTGGCCGAGGTGCCTCTCCCCGAGCCAGAAGAAGCAGTTAAGGGCAGAGACCACGACACTCCCCAGTGTGAGTGAAAAAATAAAGGACCTTTTCTCAGGCGGTGTGGGGTGGAATTTAAAGCTAACCCGGAAGGGGTGGTGGCCTGGTTCAGGGGCGTGGCTAGCTTGCCGATCCTACCGGTTTGGAGAGCCAGGCCTGATTTTTACTACTGGTTCACCCGAACCAGTCCGAACCAGTATGAACCCACCTCTGGTAGGGTAGCGTGTTTGCTCTATCCTGCAAATTTGCCCAATTATTTTCTTTCCTTTTCCAATTACTATTTATTCCATTGTTTGGGAAGTGAGTGTATGCTCATTCAGAACCAGTCATAATTTAAAAGACATTCTACAGCTTACCATATTAGATTTCATTGTGGCCCTTACCTGGCCTTGATGATGATGATGATGTGTTGTATTGAAATTAGATGAAGAAAGGATCTAGGGTAACTTTGAATCTTTCAACTACCTTGTTGTAAATTTTATTTTGTTTTGCTTAAAGAAAGTAAATAAAAATGCTAAGTACAATATGAATGTGTATCTGTGTGTGTGTGTGTGTGTGTGTGTTTGTTGTGTTTTTTTAATCATATACACTTGTAAGTTATGGCTCTCCAGTCTCTTAAACAGTTAGACATCCATGAAGTAAATAATAATGATAGTTATAGTAAATAATGATAAGCGTTATGACATTATCATGTAAATGCTGCAAGTTATGACTTTGCAACAGATATTGGGAACATTATATTATAATTGTGTCATTTATGCTATGCTAATATATGAAACCATATGTTATTTTGACATCATACCTCCTGTTTAGGATAATTTTTCCCAGGCCTCAATTTTTCTAGCCCTCTTACAATGATCACAATCATTTTAGAAAAAGATATGAAGATGAGAATTTAAGGTTGAGTGTTTCCTTTGACTTAATTCTAAGATTCAGTATATTCTTTAGTTTCTTTGCTCGTAACAAACATATCTGGTACCTAGGCTAGATCTGGAGAAATCTGTCTGAAAAAATATTCTATGAAAATTATATGTTTATTTTTTAATTTAAAGCAAAAGATACCAAAAATCTGTTTGGATTTCTGTCTGAAAAAATATTCTAAGAAAATTATACGATTTTTTTTTTATTTACAGCAAAAAAAATACCCCAAAACTGTTTGGATTTTACTGGCATTGTTACTTGGAATCTGATCTTTTCTACATGTATTTTAAAAATGAAAATGTCTTCAACCATTTTAGCCCCTATCCTGCATTCTGTAATTATGGAATTCACTGGCCTCTGATGTGATAGATATCAACTTAGACGTTTAAAAGGTGGTGTGGAGGGGGGGGAGGGAGCTTCCATTTTTAAATGTTTAATAAAAGCTAAATTGAGATCAAAATCTAATTGCTAGTTAAAGTCTTATTCAAAAGGAAATCTAAACTGAATACAAAACCTTGTTTAGTTGAGAGCAACTCATGTAATTAAAATGCAAAAAACCCAAAGCAGCTTACAGTATTTGAAATAAAATACCTGTTTTCATTTTTTTAAAAAGGTTTTCCCTAATAGGTAAGTAAACTATACAGTTCATTGTTACAGCTACTGTGGTGACTTTCGGAAAACGTTTGAGAAACACAGTTGAAACTTTTTCTGTGTAATCCAGTAGATCCTTTACTCGATCCTACAAATAACAAATAAGCTAGCTGTTTTTGTCATGTTCTGATTATGGAATTTTGCCTGATCTATAGAGACTGAGAACATTATAAGACAGACTTTTGAACTAATGACAAGAATTCTTGAATTTATTTAAGAATTTTGAACAGTATATATTATTCATGTGTAGTCTTCAGCACTGTTCTCCATGCATATATTACTGAAATCTGCAGATACTGCTCTGAAAGGAAATATGATACACCTTATATAATATTTCTGGTTTCCTGAACCTGCTTCTATGAAAGAGTAATACTGAAGAATTTAAATGTCAGTTTAGCAGTCTTTTGTATTTTTGTATTTTTCCGTGATATAACAGGGAACTTATTCTTCAAAGGGATTTAAATATTATAGTAACAATTTACTCTGCTAAGGTTGAATTTTATTTCTTAATATTTAAGTAATTTTTAAAACTACTTTATTTGGATGTCATCTAAGGTATCTACTGATGCTAGTTTTTATCAAAATAACATTTTAAAAAGCCTCCCTGAATTTCTTTGACCAAGACATTTTTAAGATTATTATCCTCCTTATTTTTCATATATAATTCAAGCTGGTGAACATGGCAATATTCCTTTCTCCTACTTTCCCACACAATGAACTTATGAGATAAATGGGGTGCAAGAGAGTGACTGGCTCAAAGTCAACCAGCCAGTTTTATATGCCTAAGGCAGAATTAGAAATCACAATCTTCTGGTTTCTAAGCCAGCAACATAAGTATATCAAACTGAGTCTCAATTTTGAAAATATATAATACTTTGTGAATGTTCTTGAAGAAAGAGGGAAGTATGGGGTGGTAATAGAGTCTCATGATATGGTCTTTGGATGATTAAACTATAGAGCATTTTCTTTTACAAAATTCTTCAGTTCTATGTTTCACATAGCCACTTTTCAACAGTTTTTAAATTGGGAATGTATGAAATTGGTCTCTTTACAATTATCTGATGTATATTTCCTCTCTTGTCTGATGGTTTATCTATGTATGAAAAGTTGTTTTTCTGTCTTGAACATTCTTTCTCTTGGGGAGTATAGCAATACATTAATTCCATATGCAAATGCAGCAGTTGGCTTTTATTGCTTTGCAAGGAATATATATATGTTCACACGTGGAGGCTGGCCATATATTTTTTGTTTTAACCATTTTTATTAGTTTTATAATAAAGCATAGAAAGAAAATACAAAAGTAAATAGTAGGGAACTTAGGCAAAGGAAAAATGGGGGAAAGCAAAGGGAAAAAAGAAAAAAAGGCATTGACTTCTGACTCTCCTTAGTGCAGAAGTCATTAACATCAAACCTCAACTTTTTACTTTTACATAATAGTATAAACTAGCCATTTCTATAACAACAGATCTATTTAATCGGTAAAACTGATTCAAAGTTTCAAAAATCAAAGTTTCATTTTTTTCCATGTCAAGCAAAGTTTAGAAGGGGTCTCCAAGTAGAAATAAGCTGGCCATTAATTTTTAAATGTGACACAACTATATTTTTATTTTTAAACTTTGCTTTACCAGATATAAAAAGGGGATATCAAAAATATACTCGGTTGCCAAGGTTCCCCCCCCCTCATTCTTAAGCCCCTGGGTTAGCTTTGAAACTTGACATCCTTGTGCTTTGCTTTATGACCCAGGTTGTTGACAGTTTGATTTTCACACTGCCCCTGCCAGAATGGTTTTGGGGAATTATGAGAAAGTAAAATGACACTCTCTAATGTTACACTGCAACTGAAGTCAATTCAATCTAAGCACCCAGAAACACAGGCCTTCTTCCCCATGTTTATATAACTTGGTTAGGGCTCCATCAAATTGGAGCTTTGCTTTCCTAAGCTCAATTGGATAAAACACAGGGCTCAGACATCTGTTCCCTTTACAGAAGTATAATAAACGCTTTGGAAATTAAACCTCTCACATTGCTATCAAAAATGCACTACTTGCTAATCCTGTTTCCTGTAAAGGGACCATGCTATTTTAGAATTTTTGGAACACATAGACTATCACTGGGGGAAAAAAGTGGCAATTATATTTTTAAAATTGCATTAGCTTGATCAACCAAAGATGTAAGAAAGTGCTGCATGAAATCACTCCCTCTTTCTTCTTTTTGGGGTGCTTGGCAATCCACATATATTTACAATAGTTACAATCATGTGATTGCTATTTACAATCTTCCCAGTCAGCTTCTGACAAGCAAAGTCAATGGGGAAAGTCAGATTTGCTTGAAGACTGCAAATTCACCTAACAACTGCTGTGATTCACTAAACAACAATAGCAAAATTGGACACAACTAATTTAACCATCACCTTGTTTAGCAATAGAAATTCAGTCCAATAGAAAGACGTGGACGTAAGTAGAGGACAGCCTGTGTTTGCTTTCCATGTGGGGGTGTGCTGTATCAGAAAGCCACTAGAGGGCGTATGTTCTCCTTTTATTACTTAGTTCCCTTCCAAATGAAAGTTCTTACAATCAAGTAATTACAAATTAGACACCAACTTGCCATTGTGGAATATAAATTAAGTGACAGGTATGTATTGATGAAGCAAACAAGTTTAGAAATACATGTGATAGTGAAATGATCAGCTATGAAGTTGAGTTCCAAAATATTTATCTTAGTCAATGCTAGTCCATGAACCTCTTGTGAGACTCCTCTATCACATGGAGACTGCAGGGAATTAGCATAGCAAAATGTTTCTGCACATCTTCAGAATATCTTTTTCTCACAGTTGAAGAGTGTTAACTCGACTCTAAATGCTAAAACAGAGAAAAGGAATCTAGTAAAGCACTTTTTGGAAGGTCTGATTCTAAACACATTTACTTTAAAAACATCGTGT
The DNA here is from genome assembly GCF_051295495.1 of Thamnophis sirtalis. Lineage (NCBI taxonomy): Eukaryota > Metazoa > Chordata > Lepidosauria > Squamata > Natricidae > Thamnophis > Thamnophis sirtalis. Next base: position 99,485,978 of record NW_028261384.1, on the reverse strand, counting down.
TTCTAGTAATAGCTATTTTTTTCCAAGAAGGGCAGCAAATGCTGTTTGTGCCATTTTGCATTTTCATAGCCATTTAGATTGGCTAAAAACTCTTCATATACAAGGTACCCTCAGTGCAGTTTTAAGACTGTTTGAGATACAGCAAATATTTGGCTCATAGGTCTGTATTGTTAAAAGCCCTGGTATGGTAGAGCCGTTTTAGTCTAATCCTGTGGCAGGATGCACTGATATTAAGACACGTGGGTTATTTTTTAAAAGATTGTTTAGTAAGTTTAAGAAAAAAAAGAGAGAACACTGAGAATGGTGTTTGTATAAACATTCTTGGCTGCTGCAAGGAAATGAGTGGACAGCTGTCTTCAATTCACCCCCCCCCCCAAGTTCCCAAGTTGCTACATCAGATTTAGGATTAAGGAAAAGGTAGCCCTTGCAGGCTCAAAATCTGCCTTTCTCATTCAGAAGCACAAATAAAAGGTTATGCTACTCCCATATGTTCCTTACCCCATACTCTGTGAATGCTTCCCCCCCCCCACTGCTTTCTAACTCAGAAACAGAAATATAGAGAACTCATATGTCCGTGAATATAAATAAATGAAGTATTTAACAATATCTTTATGCGCTTATGCTGTAACAACTTTGTTTCAACCTCTGTATTTTGTTTTATCTCAAACAGCCAATTTTGACTTCCACAGAAAACTTAAAAAAATATTAAGATTGCTAATGTTTTGATGCTAAGGGGCCCATAAGACCCACTTCATCTAATTTCCAATACAATTCATCCATCAAGACAAACTGTCTACATCCCATAGCCAGTCTTGAAATAAAATTAAGATGGGTATATTAATTTATTTACAAGAATTATTGGCCGCCCATCTTACTACAAGATAACTCTGGGTGACTTACAAACAAAAAAATATATATCCGTATCTATTTATCTGTGTGTCTCTGTGTACTTACACACACACACACACACACACACACACACACACACACACACACACACAAACACACACGTCAATAGAAGCCAAATGCTATGATCCAGTTAAAGAAGAGGAGGGCAGGAGTAGGATGGGAGTTTAGAAGATTTAGAAGATAATTCATATTGTTCCAAAGAACCAGGAGTTGAGATACTGAGACTGGTCAGAATGATCAGCTCAACATGATGGAATCAAAAAGGATTTTAAAAAAGGTGAGGTTTACTGTTTTCTCTTCTAGGCTTTATAGAGCAGATTTCCGTTCAATCCTTTGTCCTCTATGACTTGAGGTTTTGGGTCACATGCTATGCTCTCATAACAGTTGAGCAAGACGGCACCAAAACTGGAAAGCGGACAACTATGGAATAAAACTCAGAAAGGAATTAATCACTCCTATTTGCATAATGTCTTTTAAATTGCTTACATCAGATTCAATACAAAGAACTTTTCATATCAAACCATTCTTCCCTAACACTCTTCTGCAGATGCTTTGCATTATACATCATCCCCACACCTGGAGGGCAGCTGGGGAATGTGGGCTAAGTGGCCGAAAGTATGCTTCTGTGGAAGCTTGATATATTCTGAAGATTGTTTGAAATAGAATATAAAGTATTCTCTACATCTGCCTTCATTTGAAGATTAGTGTTTTCATTGGGAAAAGCACCCAAGCCAAATATTCTCCCTGTCTCTCTGTTCTTATGTTTGCTGTCACATGTCATTCTCTATTTGTACAATCTCCCCCCCCCCTTTTTTTTTTCCTGGGACTGACCAGCTCTGGCTGCAACTCTACACTGTGTCCTGTGATCTCATCCTTCGGATGAAACTCATCCAGTCTATAGAGCACATGCCGGCTCATCCCTCTGCTTGTACCAGGCTACATCTGCCCCGCCTGAAAGTGTCATTATCCCTGTGCCTGGCTGTGACAGCTTGCTATCATTCTCCCTCCACACACACCCTCCACACACACACACACACACACACACACACACACACACACACACACACACACACACACACACACACACACACACTCTGTCTCTCTCTGTCTCCACCCAGCAATGCTAACCCCCTGCCCCCAGCTGCCCCTGTTCTGTTCCTCTGCAGTCTGCCTTAGAGCCAGGCTGCATTCATAGGATTGCTTTAAGACTCAGTTTGAGAAACTCTTTTAACACAGGCGAGGTTCAGCTTTTGTATTGAGAAGATTCTCAAGTATTTATGATCTAACAGTATTACCTCAGGTTTCACATGCAGGTGCGGCTTTAAAAAAACACACCAAAGACTTAAAAGACACGTACATTACGTAACTGTGTGAAATTCTCCATTTATTTTCCCTTGTCAGGTATCTTTGCAATTAGTACCGCCCACCAGAGACGGCATCATTGGGCAGCATTCCTCGACAATGCTGTCTCAAAATCCTCGGAAATCTCGAGGCTTATAATTCTGCCTAGTTTGTTCAATAGCTGGAGAAGCTTTTTCCAGCCTGGGCCGTCTTAGGTCCAATTCCCATAGGGAGGAAAGGCGCTCTAGTGGATGGGGGTTACAGTACTATAACGCATCGGAAGGCCCCGGACAGTTAACCTGGACGATGGAGGGTGTCACTGCCTAGGCGCCTGCTAACTTGCTTCTCCCCTCAATGATTTCCCAACTCAGGATCGTCCCTTCTCCTCAGGATCTCCCTTCCCCTCTTCATCCGCTCTACCTTTCTTTTTTCTCCCAGCCTTTCCTGTCTAATGCTGGCGCCCGGGCCATGCTCTGCTGCCGGATCTGGGGCAGCCCGCTTGCTCATGTGCGCTCCCACAGCTCCTCCTCTCGCTCTCTGTGAGCGGCTTAGTGGGCGGCCAGGCCTTCTCTTCCCTCCTCTCTTCGCCTTCCCCTCGACACCGCCGCCCGCCTTGGAAGAGGCGGAGCTGCCCGTACAGCCTGGCCCAACCGAGCGGAGCTCCGCCGAGCCTGGCTGTGGCTTCTACTGCCCCCACGGCCGGCCCGCGTTCCGTCCCGCCAACTCTCGCTTCCTTCTCGGCCAACTTGGCCGCTTGTCCGCCCCGTCGGGGCCAGTGCCGCGCCCGATGAATGGAGTCGCCTTTTGTCTGGTTGGGATCCCACCGCCAAAGAGCCCCGAGGACAGCCGGAGCCGGGATGGGGAAAGCGGCCCGCGGGTGCGTTGGTTTCGGAGCGCAAGTGGGGTGGGGGAGTAAATGGGCTTGGGGGAGGCGAATAGTTCATTAAACTGCTGGACGTGGGGAAAAAAGCTACAGGGAAACCGGGAGACTGATTAAGGATAGGCAAACGGGGCGGTGGGGGGTGGGCGGCGAAGAAAGTTGGGCGCAATGAACTCGGGCTTTAGAGTAGAAGGGGATACTGGCCGAATGGCGGGAGAGCACATTCGTTGGTTGCAGGGAATTCCTCTGCTCAGTCTGTGCCAGGAAAGCTACGGCGCTCCTAGTGCTGAGAGAGATGGTGCCCAAGAATCTTAGAATAAGAAGGGGGAGGATTGCCTGTTAGGTTTAAGAATGGCAGATGGGAAGTTGAGTGAAGATGCTACTTACAACGTGGAAGGTCAAATTGGATGAGAGGGTTGACCGAAGACGGAAACTTGAATCAATTGCTCAAGGCAGATAAATGTGTTTTTGAGATGGTACAAACTAGTGATGCCACTGGGAAGCTTGCTTGTAATGGTGGAATTATAGAAAGGTCCTAGGATTCTTTGAATCTGGAATGGACGCTCTGAGGAGATGATGGGGACAAATTGTGGGGGCAAACTTGCTCTGGGGAATATTGCAACAGAATGCAATAAATGCAATGGTATGATATTTTTATATGGTGTTACATTTATAATATAGGAGCAAAGTGAGCAAACTTGACCAAGTGAGCAAACTTCATTAGGATCACTTCCTCACTAGTATTGAAGAGCACCTTCATAGTTTTCTTCACCCACTCGTCACTGAAGTGAAATAACTGATGTGAAGTAACGTTTATCCACATCTCCTCTTTCTTGGCATAAGGATAGTTGAACTCTTGAAAGTCCTGTAAATTGCTAGTACACAAGTGACTTAAGCTTGAGTAATCTAATGAATATTGTCCTACTGATGGACTGAAGTTGATTCAGCAGTCATATCGAGATGCTCCAAGTATACAATATTATCTGCCTTATTTGGAATGAAACGTACTGTAAATCTATGTGATGTAAGCATTATGATGAGAATGAACGGTAAGCTGAAGTACTTGGTATCCATATTTTTTTGGTACTAGTTGTGGAAGATTTCTGACCTTGATGCTATGTTCTTGTTTTGGAGACAATTCTGGTATCACCATAACCTGAAATTCTGTAACTGGCATTGAACAGGAGCTGTTTGAAGCTGTAAAATAATCATCTCATGTTGGTCACAGATCCTAAGGAGAAAATACAGCAGAGCAGTTGATTTAGAACAATCTTGCAGTTCCAATGTTTCCACAATTCCCAGCCATATTTCATTGCTATAGGAAGTGGAAAAAAGCTTCTTTCAATTTCGCTCTCATCTTTCCCCATTCATTTAGCCTTCATAGATGCTGGAGATTTTGCTGCCATCTTGGTATATGGTATAGGATGGCTGAGCCAAGGAAATATTCTTCTATTCTATTCTTGATTTCCTAAGCAAAAACTGCTTCAGGATCCTGACTGTGGAAAAGGATTCTGAGGTTAAGACTTGATGCAGATATGGTAGGCTCACATTCAAACCCACAAATTATTTTCCAGTACCGTATGCATGTCCTTGCTTGGTGGTCTGATTCATACTCAGAATTAAGCATATTTTTTGCATGAGATGGAGAAGAAAAATGTAGCAGGAAAAAAATAGATTCTGTGAAACATATGCATGGTATCAGAATGCATATAAAACATAAATAATATGTGCATGCTGCAGCAACAAAACAAAAACATTAAAGCTAAGAGAAGCCCAAACTCATGTGATTTAATGAGATTTCAGCCAAATTTGATTTTTTAGATTTTGAACATTAGTAAATATCTTTTATGAGTGCTGTGTGAACAACTCTTCTAACAAAATATGACTTGTTTTAACTTTTCAGAAGTAAGGCACTGAAGTTCTTTCCTGACCCATTGAAATGTAAAACTTCAGTGCAACTTGAATGTTAATTTTCTCCAAACCAGTTAATCCTATTGAACAAGTTATTTGGGAATCTTTTTAGCCTGTATAGCAGAATAAACACAAAGCTTAATCATCACCTTTGCTGCTGAAAAAAACCACTCTCCTTGCGTTTGAAAAGGCAGTGTCCTTTTACCCTAAGATTGTCTATTTGCTTGTTTGCTGAGATGGGGTTGAATGCCTGCTTCTCTCTTGCTTGTATATTGCTGGCTGACCCCTCTTCCCTCCCACTCTATCTTGTTGGAGTCAAAAGCTCTCGAACTGAACTTTCTTGAAAATATACCCTAATGGAATATGTATTTATAGCTTAATTTAGACTATAAATTAATAATGACACTTACTTTGGTCAAGCTTTTGGATCATATAGGGTAGCATGGGTTCTTCTTCATATATTGTATATGGAATTGATTTATGTGTTGACCCTGAAGATCTACGCCTTGACTTCTCCAGGGTTTAGAACAGTGTTTCTCAACCTTGGCAACTTGAAGATGTCTGGACTTCAACTCCCAGAATCCCCCAGCCAGCGAATGCTGGCTGGGGAATTCTGGGAGTTCAAGTCCGGACATCTTCAAGTTGCCAAGGTTGAGAAACACTGGTTTAGAAGATCAGGGCCTTCGGTCCAGATAGGCCTTCTTTATTTTTTTTAGAAAAAAGTTTATTCCAGGATTTACCTGTCCACTTTAGTATTTTACACTGAATGTGCTTTCTTCATACTCAACTTCCCAATTAGAAAATCGCCCATGCCTTTTTTTCTTTGTCTTTTCTTCTGTTTGAAACTCTTTGTCAGCTTGGTCTCCCTCACAGGCTCCAGGCTCCTCTGCTTATCAGCTTTGCAGCGTACAGAAGTTCCTGCCTGCTTGTCCCAAGCTATCCGGTTCAGCTTGCATTTTGGAAAAAAAAAAAAAAAGCTGGATAGCTGTGGCTTAAAATAATGTGATGGAACCTTTCATCTGGGCTGTTCTTTCCAGTTGAATTTAATTCCAGTTTATAAGCACTATTTCTAAATTTCAAATGTTTGCCACTCAAGCATGATTCTAATACCTGAGCTGTGCTGGCTGGATAGATGCAAAAGTAACTAAATGAAGCATTTACTTATACCGTCCTATACATCAGTTCTTAAATATTCATATATTGCTCTGAAAGAGTTTGCCTAAGGGGAGCAAGCCTTGTAGGTCTTTAAGCTTAAAAGCCTTAAATGGATGAAACAAATGTAATGTGGACTGACTTTTTCTTTATCAGTCTGCTTGTCTGCTAAGATTGCTGTCTGCTGTCTTTCTCCTGATATGCTCATTAGATGAATTGTGGTAGGTGGTGGCTTGCAAGAAATTTTTCTGGTGGTAGTAGTTTGCATGCCTTCACCAGTGAGGCCGATAGTTTGAACCCCTGGCCAAAATATGTTTCCTGAAGAATGTTAACTAAATATAAGAATAATGGAGCCAGCAAGTGGAGAAGAATAGGGTGCAATCCATTTGATCTCCATGTAGTGTTGGAAGGTTAGCTTACCACCAAATGTGGTGTTTGCCACAATTATTAGGGCTTAGTCCACATATGGTAGCTCTATGATGTTTGCTTATTATACATATTTCAGTTCAAGCCTCGGCTCTCAGTTTATATATATTCCCAGATAACTTAGTTCTATTATAATTTGAATGTGTAAGGTGTCTTTAGAAAAAAAAAAGCATGTCCTAATCACATACTTTATATTTTAGGATTATTAGCTTTAGATCTGATTGAAAGATGGTGAAAGTTGGCAGAAAGGATTTATTGTTATATAATGGTCATCCATATGTATAGCCTTGGCCCAATAGTTCTGTTGTTTTCAAATATAACGATGATGAACGTATGATCCAAACAATCATGGTTTGTATTACCATGATTTCTCAAATAAGCCAAAGTTGGATTGAATAAGCTACAATTGTCTGGATACACAAGCCATAAATTATAGTTCATAAACTATAATTTGGCTACTCCAAGCCAAGTAGAGCATATTATGGCTTTATGAATTTTTAAAAGCCAGTTAATGACTCCCATGTGAATTATAAAACTAGATGATCTTTAATTGTACCTAAGTTTTTAGCAGATTTAAAACTGCTGCCATTCCTCCTAGGTTATTTTAAAAGAGGATAAACAGGATTGGATCTGGCTGGGATTTGGATGGGAGAGCATTGAGAAGTTGACAAAAACAACAAAACAAACAAACAAAAACACAACAAAAGGCAGAGACAAACCACTTCTATATTGTTGTTAGAAAAAATGGATGTGTCCCCAAAGAAACAAGATGTTGAACATGGCTCAAAGGGACTTTATGGCTAGGAAGAAATCAAAATGGGTGCCCCGTACTTCCTTGTACTGCAGGAAATGGAGGGGTTGGAGGAACACTGCCTTTGGAGAAAGGCTGTGCCACAATTGCTTCTGACTCTGAAGGCTTTATTCAGAGCCATCTGCACTGTCTCGTTTGCTGCTCTCTTGCCCTAAAGGGTTGAAACCACTACTAATCTCCTAGCAGTAATTTAACACTACATTATGGCTGACCATGTGGGAATCCTACCAAGACAAAGGCACACCCAATGTTGTTCTGGCAGTTGTTCCAGATAAATTAAGTGTGAACATCCCAGAAAGTTATCATTCGGTCTAGGAATTCATATCTCATTTAAGAATGAGCTTCCTCAATCTTCCAGGAGATTGTTCTTGAGAGAAGTTAACTAGCATAGTCTTTTGGGAGTTGAATCCCTTAATTTTAGCAGGCATGGGTATATATAGTCATCAGAAGTTAGAGGAGGTAAAGTCCGTCACTTCTGGTTGAAGTCACATTTTTTTCTCTGACTGTGCAGGTGGCCTGTAGGAGAGACATATCTACGCATATACAATGTCACTTTCTATTTATTGACTTGTTACACCCAGTTCCTGCACAGCTGGACCTGGAGGCAATGATTTCCCAAATGACAAAAGTTCTTCCACATCTTTTCCACTCCTCATCTAATTTACCAGTAACCTCGCCTAGCTGGGCCTTCCATCTTCTGCTAATGACGATTAAGCATTTCCATTGTGCTACGAAAGTGTATTTTCCTGCTAACGCAGTGCTCAGATTGCTAACACTGAATGGAGTTAAGGTGTGGACCCATAAATGCGGTGGTTTTAAGAAAGGAGCACAAATACCAAGGGAAAACACAAAACAGAGAAAAAGGCCAGTGAACCTTTAAAAAAAAAACAAAAACTTTTGCCTTTATTTGTATGCCGCCCTTTTCCCTAGGGGGACTCAGGGCGGCTCACAATTCAAAAGGGAGGGGGAAACAACAAACAATAAACAATACAGCATATTAAAAAAGCAAGAACGCAACAATCACACAATTCGAGTGGGGCTATAATCTTAACCCCAGGCCAGCCGGGACAGCCAGATCTTTACAGCAGCGCGGAAGGATTGGAGGGTGGTGAGGGTCCGAATCTCCACGGGGAGTTCGTTCCAAAGGGACAGAGCAGCCACCGAGAAGGCCCTCCTCCGGGTAGTTGCCAGTTTGCACTGGCTAGAAGATGGAATTCGGAGGAGGCCTAATCGATGCGATCTAATCGGTCTGGTGGAGGTAATTGGCCAAAGGAGGAGAAAATAAAGTAATTTTTGCATTTATCTGTAGTTACAGAACAAGGTGCTTATTTTCCCAAGAACACATGGCATTTTCAACATTACATATGTGATCTAGGTTTGGCTGTTCCAAAACACTATTTCTGAGGAGTGAAAAGAAAAGTTCTAAAAAGGATGCAGCAGTATTTGATTAATTTTTGCATCTCTTTTTCCTTGTTTCAGGGTTCATATTGTTCTTGATTACATTGGCTGCTTCATGTTCTAGGATAATTTTTGTGTCTTCAGATAAATAAAAACAAAAGTATTCTCTGGATATTTGCCATTCGCAAGGGACTTGTTAAGACAGTGCAAAGACTTGGTGATGGAAAAATAGCATGCTAAAATAGCACATGTTCTTTGTTGCATTAGTTTCCATCTTTGCCACCTCCATCTTAATGGGTGGATACAGAGGATGGGTGTGTGTGTGTGTGCTTCTAAACCCACATGGTTTATTAAAAAACTCTAGCCAATTATACCGTGTTATATGCATCATAGTTCTCTCATTATTTTTTTCTCTTTGTCTAGAGCTATTTATGGTTTAAAAGAGCACTCTGTCCTTACGCAGTCAGGTAGTCTGCCACATAAAGTGAAACCAAGAGGAAAATGAAGATATTTAGTTTTCTCTTTGGTGGCCAACAACTAGTGTGCTAGCCTCCTGAGACAGAGGAAATGTAGTGGTTAAGTATCCTGGTTAAAGTATTTGAATATCAGCTGAGGAAATTCAAGTTCAGTTTCCCACTTAAATGTCAGTTCAATTATAAAATTTTAAGCCAATTACTTTCTCTCAATTCAACAATCTCATAGGCCTATTATTGTGGGGATAAATGAAAAGACTCTACTCAAACACATGCTAATACGAAACCTCAGGTAACAGTGGGCTGTAAATATAATAAATAAATTTGTTCATTTCTGCAATCAGTTTTGCATTCTGACAGAATTTCTACCATGTATTTTAAAGTACTTCATAAATGTGTCAATAGTTTAACATTCCATCATGGTAGTACTTTCAAAGACCAGTTCCATCATGTCCTGTCAGCCTTCCCAGTTAGACCAGACAGGAAACATGACTAGATGAGCTAATTTCACTCCATTGTAAGGCTACATTAACAGAATATTGCAAGTCTGAAAGTACAAAACTCCTACCATCTCCTTTACAATCTAAGAAGCTGGGGATGATCCCTTCTGAATCCCTTTCTCATTATGCAGCTGCTTCCATTACCCAGCTGCAGCCTATGACCTCCCTTATCTGATTGTCCCCCAAGCATCATTTCTTTGCTCATCACTCAAAGTCTTCCTCACATATGATTACATCTTCTTATATTTACTTATTACAAGAGTCAGATAACATGTGGATTCAAATAAGTGAAATGATGGCTGCAAGTTACGATTAAAGCCTCACATATTTTTATGGGCAACACCATTTTATAAGTATCCTGGTAGTGCTACTTCCAAGTAGGTAAATAGATCTACAGCAAAAATTAAATATTGCTAAAATCCATATTAAATGGATTTTATAGAGGCAAAAAAGGTGGTGTCTTACTGAACCACCTGTGCCCTCAACAAATCCAGATTATTCATTTCTTTTCTAAAAGGGCTTATGGAGCCATCAGTTGCCAAATTTTCTTATCTGGATGCTATGCTTGCAAACCCTGGTCATAAAGGTGCGCCTATTCAAAGTCCATGCTAGTGTGATACTATGAGGCTTAAGTATTAATTTTTATTTTGGTATGTTTTTATTATATTTTTAAATTATTATTAAATTTTTATTGCCATCTGTTCTCCCATGGCGACTCATGTGGATGGTCTGTGGGATAAAGCTATCCATTTATCTGCAAAAACCTCTTGAAATTTTCATATGAGTACAAAGAGATGCATAAGCATCTTGCTGCTAAGTATAATTCTGCATGCTATTTAATGGATCACATTTGTGCTACCGAATATTTATAGCTATTATGTACATACTAGTCTAAAACAACAGAATCAGCCTACGTTTTTCTTAATTAAAAAAGAGCATATTCCTAGAACTTACTTGAATTGGTAAAAAAAAATCATATAAAGGATATTTAATGGACTTTTAAAGTCTGCACATCTTATTTTTGGTCCATATTCTCCACCGGTGACTTTCCCTTAAAGTGTACCTTATAGTTGATGGCTTATTTATGGATGTTGTTTAGCAGATGCTGGAATTTCCTAGCTTAGACTGCTACACTTTTCCCCCCTCTCTCTCTACCTCCTTCCCTCGCTCCCTCCATTCCTCCCTCTATGTCTCTCCTCCCCCCTCCCGCCAACTGTTGAACTTGAAATACCAGAAAAGTGTGTAGTCATACACACCTTTTGCATATAAACTGTGTGTTTAGGAACTAGTGAAGGTGCTGAATGCTGAGATGGCATCCCCAAATTTGAACTTACAGAATCAGCACTGAATTGTATGCTCTGAATATGATTATGCTCTTTCAAAATGCCTTGGAACTAAAAATGTGAAGTTGTAGCTACCCATATATTGCTGAATTCTAACCCCTTAGCATCCTTCACTGTTGGCCACTTTGCTGGCTGGAACTATTTAAAACTAGAGATTAGTAGTAACCAGAGAGCCTGTATTATATATTAGTGAATCAATTTGTTTTAGAATTCAATCCCAGAACCAGTTTTTGGTGCGGATTCAATACTGGAACCCAGTTTATAGTTTGTTTATTGAGCTATCACACTTGAAGACTAGCAAGTTCCTAAAGATTCTCAGACTCTTTTAATTTTAAATTCTCTATTTGTAGTTTATAAACTCAATTTTTAGAGAGCTTGCAGTGCCTTGAATACATGATGTATCCAATTTCAGGATCCAAATCTATTTGTTCTGTAATTTTATATTAATAAATCTTTAGATATAAAGCTAAAATGAAATCTGTAGATCAATGAAAAATATTGCATCATGATTTTCAACTAATTTCAAGATATTTGCTGTACAAAGCTTTTCAAAACTACATATTCTGGCATGCTGTATGGCAAAATGTGGCAAAATACAGCATTCAACTGAGTTTTAAATTTAATGATGTGATATTTCTTATCGCATGAATAACAGAATAGCAGGAAGACGGAAAGCTACTGAAAAGAAGATAAGAGCTTTAACACTAAGTAAAATAGAACTTCTCTATAAGCTTGTCTGCCTAGGTGTAGAAAGGAGATGATGATCTAAAAAAAGCCACTGCCATCTGGAACAAACCAAGTCTGCCTGACCAATTCTCAAAGGCTCCTAGGTTTTCTGCCATTCCAGACTTCTCTGGTTTGTTTCCTTATTAGATTTATATCCCATTTTTCTTTCAGAAGTTTAGTGAATTCATAGTGCTCCTTCCTCCCCCATAACAACAATCCTTTGAGGTAGTTTGTGATGACTGTCAGTGACTGGCCCAAATTCATCCAGAAATCTTTCATGGGTGGGAATGGGATAGAAGACGAATCTTTAAGTCTAGCAGCTGAACCACTGCACTATTGATTCCCTAATATATGCATCAATAAACAAACTATAAACTGGCTTCCAGTATTGAACATGCACCAAAAACTGGTTCTGGGATTGAATTCTAGAACAAATTAATTCACTAATAATATACTGTGACTTGTGGCTTGTTTTTCTCTAAAAAAAGTTTGGGTTGAAAGACATGTTATTTTGATAATATTAATGAAGCACATTTTGAATTAATCTTGTAAATACGGTGAGGACATGATGTGGAATATCTATAGAATATATTTTTATCTCTGATCTGCCCAAGATTTGATACCTGCCCATGATATTCAAATAAGTACTCAAATTTGGTGCCATCCCCAGGTGTTAGTTTAGAAAATAGGTTAGATTCCATGTGGGATGTTTTGGGTTTTTAATTGTTACTTTTCTGCAAACTTTCTTTTGATTATATAATTCTATTGTTGTGTTTTTATTGAGGTACTTTGTAGGCCATCAGATTGGTATGACTTGTTAAGAAATAAATATATCTCATTATTAAGAATGCCCGTTTCCACTTCGGTTGAGTCCTGGGATCTGTGTTTTAGCCCAAGACTCAGTTCTGGATCATTTTAAATACTACTACTACTACTACTACTACTACTACTACTACTACTACTACTACTACTACTACTACTACAGTTCTGGATCATTTTAAATACTACTACTACTACTACTACTACTACTACTACTACCACCACCACCACCACCACCACCACCACCACCACCACCACCACCACCACCACCACCACCACTATCCAATTTTACAAAACACAACAAAGAAATTGCAGCTTCCTGCAATAACACCAGCAGAACTGCAAAAAAACTGCGCTCTCAGAATATCGCATATTTTAAGAAGATACTTGGTTGATACCTAGGATGCTGGCAGTAACCCATATCAACCATTACCACCAGTCAATGTTATTTGTGACACATTTTTAAATGTTCAGTTTACTGAGTTTCCTGTTTAATGAATAAAAGAAATAATAATAATAATAATTTAAAAGAAAGTCAAGAACATCTATTAATTGAAGTAAAGAACAAAAAACTATTGAAGGCCCAACAGACGAAACAAGAATACAGAAAAGATGTGATAAAATCAAGAATGGAGAGTTGGCAGAACAAAGCATTACATGGCCAATTTCTGGAAAAAATAAAAGATAAAGTGGACAGTGAACAAACTTGGTTATGGTTAACAACAGGTACATTAAAGAAAGAAACAGAGTCACTAATCCTGGCTGCGCAAGAACAAGCTATCTGCACAAATGCCATTAAGGCCAAAATTGAAAAATCCTCCGATGATGCCAAATGCAGACTTTGCAAAGAAGCTGATGAAACTGTTGATCACATACTCAGCTGCTGTAAAAAAATTGCGCAGACTGATTATAAATTGCGGCACAATTCAGCAGCACAAATGATCCATTGGAATTTGTGCAAAAATTATAATATTAAAACAGCAACAAACTGGTGGGAACATCAGCCTGAAAAAGTCACCGAAAATCAGATGGTCAAGATCTTGTGGGATTTCCGTATACAAACCGACAAAATACTGGCGCATAATACACCAGACATCACACTGGTTGAGAAAAATAAGGTCACAATCATAGACATCGCAATACCAGGTGATAGCAGGGTCGCCGAGAAGGAACATGAAAAAATTGCAAGATACCAGGACTTAAAAATCGAAATTCAACGACTATGGCACAAACCAGCAGTGATAATTCCAGTGGTAATTGGCACACTGGGTGCTATTCCAAAAGCACTGGAATTACATTTAAAACAGTTAAAAATTGACAAAATCACCATCGGTCAAATGCAAAAAGCCGCACTGCTTGGATCTGCACGCATATTACGAAAATACGTTACGACGTCCTAGGCCCCTGGATGGGGCCCAACTAGTAACCAATGCCAAATCCGGCGAAACAACTGGCCGCTCTGATACAATTGTATAATAATAATAATCACAATAGTAGTAGTAGTAGTAGTAATAATAATAATAATAGTAATAATAATAAGTAATCAATGCCAAATCCAGCGAAACAACTGGCCGCTTGATCTGGCTTGATACAATTGTATAATATAGTTTCCTTCATTTAAAAAAGAATGGAGTCTGGTTCTCACAGCACAATAGACCAATTATGCCATCTGTTTTGGGTTGCCTATTTTGGTAAATCCTACTCTGGCTTGTAACATTTTAACCCACTCAGATGTCTTTTAAATGTATTGGGAATACAATACTAAAGTTCCCTGATAGCATAACCTTAGAAGCTATGCTGAGAGTTGGAGTCATAAAATTTTCAAAAAGGTACAATTTGGGAAAGCTGGGAAAACTGAATATACTTTTTTGGGAAAGTATATTCAGTTGACTGGAAAGACCAGTGGATTCTAGCTTATTCAAAATGCTGAAGTATAGAGTGTACAAACCTCATCTAGATGTCCTTAAAGAGAATTTATCTATCTCCACAGTCAAAATATGTCACGAGATAAGGATATGTGCTTTCTATTCAAGCTTGAATTCAGCCACTTTCCATTTCAAACATTTCTACTCATTGTCTAACACAGTAGGTCTTCCTAATTTCCTAGCCTTCTGTTTGACATGATTGAGCATGTTCTGTTCTAAAATGGCTGAAAGAACCTTTAACAGTGGCATCCTTCATGGAGCTACTTGTGTGGGAAAGGGTAAAGATTTGTTGAGGAGGGAGAGGGGATGGGTATTGGCAACGGTAGCCTTGCAAGCACAGTAGCTCCATTGTGGTCCTTGATATATATCTTCCTCACATTCTTGGCTCTTTGTAATGATTCACCACAGATCACGCTTCTGCAGTCTCTAAATGGCGTCTTAGTTGGAACAAATAGATTGTCTTTAGTGGGTCACTCTTTTATTTCATTACTATTATTAGCGCCTAAGCCAAACATATACGTATATGAATAATGAATTGTACTGTGCCTGCTCTATAGAGCATAATTAATTTTATGAAGGCTATCTAGTGGATTTTGAAAACATCTGCAGAAATCGGGTTTAATGGTTCAGATTTCTTTACACTTGGTAGGGAAGGGAAGGATCTAACACAATTGGCTTCACGTCCTCTGCTTTCCAGATAGGTGATGTATCCCACCTCATGATTCCCAGACTCGTAAGGAATTGAGGAAGTAATGATCGTAGTTGTCTGGACTGTTCTAGGTTGGGAAATGAGAATGTAATAGAACAAAATTGAGATGTTACAACATTTTAAATACAAACTCTGAACTTCTAAGTTGTGGTCAGCAATGGTTAGCACATGTCTGAGATTAGAAAGATAGCTTCCTAATGTTTTGAAAAAAAAAACAGGAAAAAAAACACCCTCACAGGGATGGACAGCCTAGGGCCTTTCTCCACAGCTGAGTTAAAGAGCTATTCATCCATTTCCAAGATGCAAAAAGTTAACACTGGCATGAAATTTAGTATCACCCATTGCCGATTCTTATCCTGCCTCTGCATCCTGTTTCAGATCACTGCAATCATCTACCACCAAGGTGGCAAAATCTAGTGTTAGTAGAATTGTTTCCTCTACAATCTGCTAACTTTTAAAGAAATGAGTATGCAAGAAGTTATTTTTTTCTAATATAATGATACAGCGATGAAGAAAGCACTGATTGCTGAATTTATCTGTCAGTTCCTTTATACAAAAAGGTGAAAAAATAGTAACTCTTTTGAGCAGGTGGGGATGACACACTGATGGGTACTTGAGAGACCGCCTGCTGCCAATTACCTCCCAAAGACCCATTAGATCGCACAGGGCAGGCCTCCTCCGGGTTCCGTCTACCAGCCAATGTCATCTGGCTACGACCCAGGGGAGGGCCTTCTCTGTGGCAGCTCCGGCCCTGTGGAACGAACTCCCCGCAGAGATTCGGACCCTCACCTCTCTCCAGGCCTTCCGAAAAGCCGTTAAAACCTGGCTGTGTCGGCAGGCCTGGGGTTGATGAGCTCCCTTCCCCTCTTGACTTGTGTGGCTGTTGGCTATTTTTAACTGCTTGTATTTTTGTGTTCCCTTTCCCCCCTTGAGTTGTTCGCCGCCCTGAGTCCCGCAGGGAATAGGGCGGCATATAAATAAAACAAATCTCAATCTCTCAATCTGATAAAATTAAATCAACTAACCACATGGTTGGCAATGGATTTTGCTCAGCAGCTAAAAAAGTCTCTCCATCTTTAAAAGAGTCGTAATCTATACGAGAATGAATTTTGTTGCTGATCCATTGCTGAATCCTCTTCCTGCCTTTTTCATACCTATCCTGTATTACCTCAGAATAGCAGTGTCCTGATGAAATGCATGCAGCACATGTTAGGCAAAGCAAGAGACTGATTCTTCTGCCTCTTCAGCACATCACAGCTGGCAAGAAAAATACTTGCTTATCCTGGGCAAAACCTCCTTGCAAAACTTTGTCATCTCTAAACTCCTTCCTGTGCCCATTGTCTATATCCCAATCCCATTCTGCCATGGCCTTAATTGGATAAAGTTAAAAAAAAGCTTAGAGTCAGGAAAGAACTGAATCAGAATCAATACTTTTATTTAAGGTTTCTCTACTTTACCTTAGGTTCTTTATGTGGGTCTCAAATGCTGATTCCCAGATTTCTGGGTTCTGTTTAGAGACCATAAAGGGGTCAAATCTATCACTCTCTTCCCAGTTGTACACTAAACTCTTAAGATTTTTAAATGTTAAGCTTTTCAACTATAGAACTGTTGGCAATTCTGATAGACTCCCACCCATCATCTCATGAGAAAGTAAAATGGCAACATCTATGTGCTGTATTGTACTATGTAAGTAGATATGTGGCAGGGAACGGTCTGCATATAGCTAGAACAGAGTTGCTGGAGTAATACAAAGGGAACTCTTGTGCTACTCCTCCCCCCCCCCCGCAGCATTTATGATCTTGTGCATATTTGATCAAACGTCTACTAGTATAGCATGGTTGTGTTTCAGTAGAAAAATAATAAGAGGCAGGTTTCTAGAGATTGAAGAAGATGTGTCATCCTGAAAAGGTGAATAAGCATGAGAGCATCCCATCCAACTTTGCCTGCAATGGAAGAGTGGCAAAGCATAACAATTTTTGTATACCTTGTAGCTGTCATTAGTTGCTCTTAAGTTAAATGGGGAAGCATTACTTTAATGTGGGTAAAGACCATTTAGCTCTCACTCATATGCTGGGAGGAAATTGAAGGCAACTTCATGGGGACATGACAGAAAGGTGTTGCCAGGGCATAGTTCTAGCGTGAAATTAAGAGCAAGCGAGGGAAGAAAGTGTGTCTGCTTAAGGAAAATTGTAAAAACATGAAAATTTTTGGTGAAAATCTGTGTTCTACAATGTAGCTAGGGTAAGCTAACAGGAATATTTGCTTTTGACAGCATGTAAAATAAAGCAGCAACCAATGTAATTGACACGTTTATTTCATTGACATTAGTACTTTAGTTTTAGACTGGACTAATTAAGCATATTTTAAAGATAACAAATGTGGGGTTAGCCTGATTATCTAAATGTCTAATAAAGTGAGATGCCTTATGTGCAAAACAGTTATATGTTCTTTTCACAGCACATTCAAGTAGAACTTGGTACACTTTCTAAAACCTTAGTGACCCATTATTTGATACTGAGCAAGACTGACCAACTGAGCAAGACTGAAGAGCTGCTGCTGACTCTCTGGCCATGTTTGACCAGTATGCTTAACCATAATTAGCTATCTACATTTATTCTAGCATAGTGTGGAAACCTAGGGACAAAACTGTTAGATTGGGAAATCCTTAATGTATTATGTGAACCCAGCAATTGTTCTTATTCAGTTAATGGTAATAATGTGTAGCTATTTGGATTCAGAGTGGAAAAGGAGGAGAACATGGAAATCATTTTAGAAGAAACCCTTCAGTAAAATGAGAAGAAGGGAAAAATACTTTCAGACTTGCAAGACTCTGATATTGTAATATTTCAATAAAGATATATTTAGTACTCATAGTTATGCTTTTTGCCTGGACTTAGCTTGAAAACTAACAAGTAGTGATCACTGATAGGAATACTTAAAATATATTTCACTAGCAGTAGTGTAGGAAGAGCAATCTGAATATATGTGAATTTGGATAATGGTTACTATTCAGACAGCAACAACTGTCGGTTTCTTGGTATATATACACATACCTGCTTTTATAAACATTGATAGTTATCTGTTGGACCTATTCAGGAGCAGCGAAGCAAATTATCTGATTTTGGGAAAACAGTATTTTCATGCCTTTTTATTTTTAATATTATATTAAGGACTCCCTATTAAAGTAAATTCAGAAATATTTTTGTTCTTGTTGATCTATTAAATTTAATTTCTTGTATGAAGAACTTGTGCAATACTGGATTCATGGAGGCTGGGAACCTTGTCCTTAATATGGAAGACAGAGGGTAGTTATAGAATGCAGCTTTCGACAGAACAAAGAGATTTTTCATTTCTCCAGTGCAGCCTCAGAATTGACTCAACCCCCTAGAGAAAATATATTATGGGTGGGAATATATGTGATCAAAAGAAGTTTCACTGAAAAACTCCCATGTTTTTGATTATGGTATGGGTGGTCTCAAGTGGAGTGTGAGAAAAAGAGAAAAGAAAAACATACCACTAATAATCTTGTGGAGAACATCTGGTACATTTTGAAGGATAGCAGAAGAATAATGAACTGAAAATTTGCTTCCCTCTTATGAAAGAGCAGCAGTGGGAAATGCCACAGATAGTGTTATCCTGTCCATGTTGGATAAAAATAAACCACCATGGGTTGTATCTCAAACAGGATTAGAATTAATTTACCTCTCCTTCAGTCATCATCACTAAAAGAAGGCTGCATTGGGAAGAGGAAAGACTATCATAACATAGTCATCACTATTGTCTCTCAGCTTTTACCCAATTTTGGTGAGTGATACAAATAAAGAGCAGGCAGGCAGGCAGGCAGGCAGGCAGGCAGGCAGGCATCATAATGCTAGAAATCCCATGCTTGCCCCCTCTTCTCAGACTGAGTTCAAATACTGAGGTATATGGGTATATGCAAAAATAGCAATTGGAAAAATATAAATATGGGCCCTAATGGACTTTGCTTGGACTTCCCACAGAAACCATCTCTTTATCCTTCTCCAAAATAGATACTTGTTATATTTAAGCTTTAACATTTAAGAAAGTTTTTTAAAGATGTGTGTTTGTGTGTGTGTTTGTGTGTGAAGGCTGGTGTGTCGGAAAGTGGGAGGGACATTGTTTCTCCACTGACCTTGTCATTTAGGATATCCCGCCTGAAACACTAAGACAAACCGGAATGTGAGTTATGAGGTCTCCCTTCCAGACTGAGGCAGGAAATAGCACATTGTTTTGCTTTTGTATTTTATTTTTTTGTGGGTTTTGTTTAAAAAAGGAAAATAGCCACGAAGCCAAGATCTATTTGCAGGGTCCCTTGTTTTAAAAACAGGAAGTCAAAAACTCCTTTTCTGGGGGAAATGCCTCTGGTTTCAATGCTGTTTGTTTGGGCTTTTTTCTGAAGAAGGCTGAGGAAAAAGAAAAGGATGTAAGTAAATGGTGGGGCTGTTTCCTCTGTTTCTAGAAGGCTCTATTACATTTCCTCTGGCATTCTTACCGCCATTCCGGGATGAGTTAATCTAAGATTCGACTCACCCTTGGACCCTATTTTAAGGACCAGGTTTCTGTCTTGAAACATGAGAAATCATGATGACATATAGAGCATCTACAATGTATGTGGCAATGCTTCTCAACTTTGATAACTAAGATGTGGGGACATTGGTAGTTTGCTGGCTAGGGAATTCTGGGAGTTGAAGTCCACACATCTTAAAGTTGGTATTTAGGGACCATGCATGGCATATGAATGGGTCGCAGTTAGATAGGAAGTGGTTTTAGGTGATATTTTCTCTTAATTATTTATCTTTGGTTGTTCAGGAGGGAATCTAACACTTGTCTTCTTACATTTTTACATTTTTTGTGCTTCTCTATTGTTTTTTTTGTGCTTCTCTACTGTTTTTTTGGTGTGTTTTTCTTTTTACAAAGAGGTCTACTGAGAAGGAAAAGATAGAATGAGATGCAATGAATATTTTGTTGTGTAGGAGAAATGCCAGCACGTCTGGTGTAAAGCTCCTTGGTGAGGGAGCTCGATTTAGTGCCCGTATAAACAGAGTGAGAACCAGAACTAGTTTTTTATGACTTTAGGTAAAAGATGCCATTTTGAATGTGTTCATTCCCCCCTTTCAAATGAAAAACTACCTTAGTAAGAAGGGAGCTGGGCTAGAATGCATCTCTATTGCATAATATTTTCATAGCAGCATAAGAAAATGCAATGAACACATAGAAAGAAGCCTAAAATCCAAGGGTCCATCTACTCTAAAGTCTTATGTTCTCTGTTTGCTAACCATATTTTATTTATTATCAATTTTATAGCGCTGCCCATCTAAACCTAATAACTTGGAATAGCTACCAAGCACAAAAGTATATATATAAAATTGATAGAAAAAGCAGGCAGAGACGCTGGGTAAAATTATTCTCAATCAATCAAAGCAAAAAATTCAAACTGAGTTCCATTAACATCCTGGGGCCTGAGGGAACAAGACGTCTTGACAGGCCAGCAAGAACAGGATAATGTAAATTTTAGTGGAGAGGTTGATTTACATGAGGGCCATCTAAACTTCACTGGGGAGACTGTTCCATAGGACTAGTTGTATTCCTGGAGCTTCCAAAACATGGGTAGAGGAGTGATAGCCACTTCTAATCTTGTTTCCCACCAGGTAGAATTTAAGATATCCTGCAGGTGGAGGAACCTCCTTTAGCCTTGCAAAGAAAGATGGCATGTTTCTGCTTGTTACATGTCAGAATATTTTAGAATTATCTTCTCCACCAGAGGTGGGTTCCTACCAGTTCAGACCGGTTCGATTGAACCGGTAGTAACTGGGTAGCCTGAGTCGCTGAACTGTCAGCGACCCAGGCCTCCCACGCCCCCAAACTGGTTCTCTCAGCGGCGCCATCTTGTTTTTGCCTTCTGCACATGCGCAGAGCAATTTTTGTAGCACTGCACATGCGTGCCCATACAGCATGCCCATGCGTGCGGCATGTCCCTAAGCGAACTGGCAGGAGCGGCAACCCCTGTTCTCCACGTAGTATGAGGAATGTTAATATGCTGTACCATTTCCATCTTCACATTGCTGTATGTGCTGCAGTGAGGAACACTGTGTGTTTTCCCATAGGCAATACTCGAGCTCCCTGAAAGGAGAATGCTAATCTACAGGTAGTCCTCGCCTTCAACCAAAATTGAGCCCAATATTTCTGTTGCTAAGTGAGACAGTTGTTAGATGAGTTTTTCCCTATTAACGACCTTTCTTGCCAGTTTTTATGTGAGTCACTGCAATTATTAAATTACATGGTTGTTAAGTGACTCTGACTATCCCATTGACTTTGCTTGTCGAAGGATCACATGACCCCAGGATATTGCAACTTTCATAAATGCATACCAGTTGCCAAGTGTCTGAATTTTCATCCCGTGGCAATAGGAATGCTGCAATGATTGTAAGTATGGAAAAACATCATATCACCTTTTTCAGTGCAATTGTAATTTCAGAGTCAGTAAATGAACAGTTGTAAGTCAAGGACTACCTGTAATTGAGTCTTGCCTGTTCTTTAGTAATGAGTAATTACTGCATCAAAACTCCTATACTGAAAGACACCGTCTGTACTTTGTGTAAAGTTCAGGCAAAACTCTATTCTCTTATTGCTTTGTCTTCTAACATCTGTATATGTATGATAGCTTTGCTTACAGGTGATGAGGAAGCGGGAGAGAGGGAGGTGTACGTTGAAAGCCTTCGAGACCTGGGGATGGTAGTTAATAGTGATGTCACTGAAAGAATTTAGGCTATCTTTTTTTTTACTATTGGATTCTAGTGAGCATTAAAGTAAAACAGGTTTGTTGAGCTTTCTGGAAGTTTAATAATCTGTTTCATCATAGATTTTTTTGAAAGAGAGAAATTTTTAAATATATAAATGACTGTGTGTGTGTGTGTGTGTTTTCCAGCGTAACTCTGGAACGCCTTGAGCGATTTCAACCAAACGTAGTACACAGATGACTTACTCTCTGGAGAAAAATACTGTGGGTGTAAGACACCCATAACACCCCTCAGGATGTTTGTCCTGTTGCCATGGTAACTGCTTCACAGTACTCCTCAAGGGGCTCCCTCTGGTAAGGGAGAAAATCCAACATTAAAAATTATGTTTGGTCCGGACATTTTCCCCCTATAAATAAATACCCTGGCAATGCCGGGTTATCGGCTAGTGTATAAATATAAATCTTCTTGTGTAGCTTCAAACAGAAGGATAAATTCATCCTTCAGTTCTGAGGGATGCAGAACCCTTGTGTGAGCCCAACATTACTGAGACATGGCCCGGATGCCAAAGCTGTCCTTACTTTTGGGGTCCCTTCAGTCTTGTCTCTTCCATGAATTATGTTTTGTTTTTTTACTTGCAGGAGAGCCTGGTAAAAAGCAAGCAAAGATTGCTGTATATTATAAGTTGCATTGAAGCATCAATATTACCAGACATTAGGAAATTGTTGAAGGTCCATTATTATCAGTAAATGGTCAACCAAGCATCTTAGCAGAAAAAACAGAGGTTTCTAAAGTTGGCAGTGCTGCTTTTTTCCTCCATTGCTCTTGATCTAAGGTTCTGGAAATGCGCTTTGTCTCTGATTTGAGGGTGTTATATTATTGAATAGGAATTGGAGAAATACTATGTAGATATACTCTCTTTCCAGTCCTTCATCATTACATCTTACAGGTAACCTTGAGGCAGTTTCATTTCGTAACCTAACTTACTTTTTTGTTATAAGCACAATCTGTTGTATAAATGTCTAAGGGGCAGTTGATCCAGATTTCTTAGAGAGAAGCCAGGATGTAGTTATAACTAATTAATTATACCTAATTAATTAATTAGAAGTGCTATTTGGGGAGGGAATTGAGGAAAACAAATAGCAAGCTAAACAAATGCCTGATGCACAATGTGAAAGCCATGCCTTTTTCATGTATGTTGGGATTCACTGAATGATGCAACACTTGCTTTATACAAAAATAGTCCTAGTATCAATTCTTGATTTTTGTAAGTTGATCTGGAAACTTTTGTATCTGGAATCCTGAAATCTTGCCAACCAGTGTTAACAATATTAAAATAAATGAATCAATGATTGATTCAGTAGAAGGCAGCTTCCTGTCTATGCTTAAAATTGTAGATCTAACCTGGACTAGGAAATATGATTTCCAGATGGGTTGAGGCTCCTCTGTCTTTTTGAGATTGTTAATTTGAGATATGCATGGTCAATTCCTTATGCTTTTTGTTTGGAGAAGGTTGCTTTTTTGTCTCTGAACTGGAGATCTTAGGTTGGTCTGTTACAGATTTTGAATGCAGGGGGTGAAGGTCATTTTTTGAATGGTAAATGCGGCCACATTTGGAAGATCAGGAAACAATCTGGATCCCCAGGATGTTCTGCTACTAACCCCCCGCTAGAAAGATTGGGCCAAGAGCCCAGCAAAGGAACTCACTTTCAAACCTGAAAGGGCCAAAAACAAAACTTAGCCTAGATTGGCAATCAGAGTGTTGAAGCCTGCCAAAGAAGACAGAAGTTTAGTCATGATGCAAAGGACCCTGGATGAAAGCCAGATGTGAATCTGGCACTGACCAGCAAAGGGAGGCAGAATGGAGCACGGCTGTAATTATAATTAAAAATTGCTTAAAATGTCTAAAACTGCTTTCCTTCCTATGTTCACACCCTGCAAGACATCTCAGCTATCCAGATAGCACAGGATGAAGGAAGCTATTGTGCTTAGGCCCAGTCCACTTTAGCTTAATTTTCTTGGTCACGTTCTCAAAAGCTTTCTCCATGATCCCAAGGGATCAATTATCTGCAACTGGATGTGGCCAGTATAAAGATCTGGCAAAGGTTTGCGGCCTTGATTTTTGCAGAGGAAAGAGGTATGTATACTCCTTTGGCTTCCTAGGAAAATGACAAATTTAAGAAATATGCTACTGATATGTGAAGAAAAAAAAACTATAGCATTTTTTAAATTCAACCTATTGTCCCAAATAGGAAACAATAGCACAGTCTCTTAACTGAGAAACAGCCCAGCACTGAACACAACAAGCTGATTTTTACTTAGTAAGGAAAGTGTTAAGCAGCTGCCTGGCACCATACATAATTAGCAATGCAATTAGCGCTTTCAATTTTCATACTTAAGCATGTATTTATAAAGCTTAACACTTTCTTGATGAAAATATCCCCTATTCCTAAACTAATATTCTCCCCAGTTGTAGTGTCTATCCTAAATAATAACTTTGCAGACAAATAGCGGCTTGAGTGTTAAATACACTGCAGTAGTCCAGGGTGAAACTGTAGTTCATTATTCAGATACTACAGTCTCAGACCTACTGGACCTGGCTTGTATTGCTGAAAAAAGTTGCCAGACCTAAATTTTGTTCTTTATTTTAAAAAAAATCTGATGTTCATGCTGAGATACGTGAATCTAGTAAGTATCTAGGAAAGATTTCAGTTCCACTTTCAAGGATAATAATTAATCAGTGAACCTAATATTCAGAGAAGTCTAGGCACTGAAGGAATTAAAGCAAGACCTGACTGTCAATACAGATAAATAGGCAGAGGCACCTGAAACTTTACTCCTACTTCCCATTTTCTTTATTTCAACTTCCTGCTACGTATGTATAATATAGATAGAAAAGACATCAATGCTTAATTAAATGGTGACACCCCTTCTAGGGAAAGAAATTAGGTTTTAGCACACATCTCACCATCCAGTCAAGCTTTCCTACTGGAGGAAAGGTTGTCCTTTGCCTTTTGAATAATTTGAGGAAATTTCTCTGGAGTAAATGATGCCAGCATTACTAGGTCATGTTTTATTACTGAATGTGATTTTATACAACCGACACAATCTATGTTCAGCTTCTAGTGTCCCGCATTCTTAGATCTGTATTTCTACAGTATTACAAAGACTGATATATTACAAACGCTGCAGTTGTTTGGAATGCCTCATACAGGTTGTTCCAATTTCTTTTATCAGAATTACAAGTTATAATTCCTAAAATCTGAATATACTCCTTTGACTGAAAGAATTCATTAGGACTCTGCAAAGCAACAGAAGGACATTTTATAAAGTACATTAGTGCAGAAACATCTGTCTTCAAACTACTGAGGCAGCCGCAGTCCATGAGAGACTTGACATGGTGGCTTTAAAAGCTTTTCCAGAATGCATGTTCATGCACATATGCAAACAATGTGCCCAACAAAGTGAAGCAGCTTTTGTATGCCTAAGGATACCGGAATGACCTGGGAAAGCCTTATAACAGCTGCATCAAGTCTTCTGGAAAAATCAGCTGCTTAAGTGCTTCAGGGTGGGACACTTGACTTGCACCAATGTGCATTGCAAAGCACTCCTTTAAATGCTTTGCATAGCTCTCAAACTTATTATAGCAAATAAAAAAATCACTGATGCAGTTGCAGTGTAATTTATATTGCTGAATGCCTTCTCTGGCAGAACCAATCTTCTCTACATTTGCCACCAAGCTCTGATTGAAGTGAATGAGTAGGTACGTTAGATCAAGACCAGGTAAAGATGAGAAGTATAAGAGAGTTATCTCATCAATAATGTTGTGGCATATAGCTGGGATGTGTGGGTAGAAGGCACAAGGTACATCTGTTGTGGGTAGTACTTAACCACTGATTGCTGAGGTACGCTCAACCTGGTTTCTCAACCTGGGCAAATTGAAGATGTGTGGATTTCAACAGAAATCTTAAAGTAGCCTAGGTTGAGAAACATTGGATTAGGAACTTATGCAAACCATTCCAACAGAGATTTTACTGCCTCCCTGTTCTT
This sequence comes from Thamnophis sirtalis, assembly GCF_051295495.1. NCBI lineage: Eukaryota > Metazoa > Chordata > Lepidosauria > Squamata > Natricidae > Thamnophis > Thamnophis sirtalis. Next base: position 99,459,850 of record NW_028261384.1, on the reverse strand, counting down.
TCCAGAAAGAGTTTGTGTATTTTAGTGCGAAGGGAAGTAATGTTATATGAGGTTGCTTCTGAGTTTATTTTACTTCACACTACAATGTATATCTCATTTGGGATCTGAGTTGTGATAATCAGGATGGAAAAAACTCTTAAGAAAAATTATTCTCTTTAACTCCTTGGTTTTTAAAGTAATCTTCCATATTAGAAAAATCCCCTTATTCTTCTAATAACCTGTGATAGGTAGGTAGATAGGAAGGAAGGAAGGAAGGAAGGAAGGAAAGAAAGAAAGAAAGAAAGAAAGAAAGAAAGAAAGAAAGAAAGAAAGAAAGAAAAAAGATGGATGGATAGATATTGATTTATACCTGCCCTACCACCTCATGAATTCAAGGTGATTTTTTTATTATAAACTAATATTTGAAATGGTATAAGAAAATAGCCTTAAAACACTACAGTATCTTTTGATTAAAACCATAACAGCATTTAAAACCATCTTTGCTAAAGTTCAGGAAATTCCAAGGTAAAGAGATAGATCTTCAGCTAACTTCTAAGAATCTAAAAGGAAGGACCCTGCTTTAGTGGAAGTTTATTCCAAAGACTGGATGCTGCTCTAGAGAAAACACATGCACTGAAAAACTCTTGCACAGATTTGACCATTAGCAATCTCTCTCCAGATCTCAAATTGATCAATTGATTCGATTTATATAGCTGTCCATCACATATTCATGACTCTGAGTGACTTATAATTAAAATGTATACATTATCCAAAACAGAATAAAACCAACATACAAACAATAAACATTAAAGCAATTTTTTAAAAGCCATGCAATAAAGTCATTGAGATAGTACAATGATTCTTAAATAGCATAGCCATTTTATGGGCTTTGCCCCATTCTCTGATCCCCAGGCCAGGTGTAAAAGCCAATGTTGTCAAGATTGGGACCAGGCTGACATTGGGGGAATGATGTTCCATAGGGCAAGTGCAATAGCAGCAAAAACCCTATTCCTGAATACAATCTGATATCACTTTCTAATAGATGGAACACATTCTGTTCTGCTGCACATGAGGAAATAGGTAGATGTCACTGGGGAGAAGCAGTCTCTCAAATAGCCCTGTCCCATGCCATGTAGGGCTATACAGGTTTTCACCAGAACTTTAAATTGGACCTGGGAGCGTGTGACTCACAGAGCAGAAATGGTATTAAGATTAAGATTTAGTTTATTTGTGTGCCGCCCTTCTCCGGGAGGGACTCAGGGCGGCGAACAACTCAAAAGGGGAAAGGGGATACAAACACAATACATGTAATTAAAATACACAAACAAGAGTCATACAGCCATACAAGTCGAGAGGGGAGGGGAACTCATCAACCCCAGGCCTGCCGGCACAGCCAGGTTTTGACGGCTTTCCGGAAGGCCTGGAGGGAGGTGAGGGTCCGAATCTCCGCGGGGAGCATTCCAAAGGGCCGGAGCTGCTACAGAGAAGGCCCTCCCCCGGGTGGTAGCCAGATGGCATTGGCTGGTAGACGGAACCCGGAGGAGGCCAACCCTGTGCGATCTAACGGGTCTATGCAGAGATCTTGAGGTGCACATACTTTTCTGCATTTTGAACCAACTGAAGCTTCCAAATACTCTTCAAGGGAAGCTCTATGTTGACTGGAGTATGGTCAGTACTTGGGGAGACAATCTTTCAACTATCCAGGTCCTGAACTCTTTAGGATTTAGGATCCTACGAACAGGCAGTGAAGCACTTGCAGAGTGGAGTACTCATCTTCCAAGCCTACTTACTATCCTGGTTGCTCCATTCTTCAGCCCCAAACTATTTTCAAGGGTAGTTCCACATGGAATGCATGCATCATTGAGGTCAGTTTACATCCTTCTGGAAATTGGCACAGTAGATTACCATTGAAGCTACCACAATAGACTTTGCAATAGGATGTTCTGTATAGAAACATAGAACATCCTAAATCTATACCTCATCCTATAGAAAGAAAACAATCACACCAGTTAAGGCAAATTTTTGAGTTTTTAAGAACTATCCATAAAGTTTATATCTTACTGGGAGATACAACCTCATCCAGCCCATCACAGCCTGTATGCCCTGATCTAACACCTCCCTTGGTTTAGATGAAAGGGAGAGCTCAAGTTGAGAATCATCTCAATAAAACTGGCCGTAATTCAATTACACTGAACCTCATGGTGTAACTCCTATGGAGTTGAACAGAATATCCCAGCATGATATTTGAAACTATCCTTGAAAGTAGGAATAGCATCACTGCCATATAGTCCCTGTAATTACTAACTCATGGAGTTGGCCCAGTAAGATACTGTAGGCCATGGTATCAATAGCGGATGAGAGACTGAGAAATATTGATAGAGGAGCCTTCCTCTAGAAGAGCCAAGGTGGCGCAGTGGTTAAATGCAGCACTGCAGGCTACTGCTAGATCAGCAGGTCAGCGGTTCAAATCTCACCGGCTCAGGGTTGACTCAGCCTTCCATCCTTCCGAGGTGGGTAAAATGAGGACCCAGATTGTTGGGGGCAATATGCTGACTCTCTGTAAACCGCTTAGAGAGGCCTGAAAGGCCTATGAAGCGGTATATAAGTCTACTGCTATTGCTATTGCTATTGCTTCCCTCTGTTTGTTTCATAAAAACAACTACTACCGGGCTACCAAAGTTATTTCTGGGGTGAAGCCAGCCCTACAATTATGTCAAACCCAGAACATTAATTTGTTCTAACAGTTGCCATAATTGTCCAGCTACTATCCTCTTAATGATCTTGTTCCAAAAGGAGATGATACCGGTAGTAGCAGGACAATCGTTTGAAATTAGAACCTGGATCAGTAACATCAGCCCTGAACACAGTGATGGACTTGCTTTTAAGAGCTATGAAAAGTAATGTTCAAGGGACAGGTGACCAGAAAGGGTCAGTAAAAATCTTATCTATTTTCTTAGGTCTCAGTGTCTGAAATTAATCTTGCAATAATGATCAGTTGATTGTCTGACTATCTTAATTCAACTTCAATTTTGGTGCCTAGATCACTGTGAAATCGATTTTTTGTGTGTATAAAATGCACCAAACGCATCATTTCTCTGAATTGGGGTTTAAGTATTAAGTAAGTATAATCTTCATTGTCATTGTACTTAAATGCAATGAAATTGGTTAATTAATCTGTCATGCTGACACTGGTCAAATATTTAACTACTTGGAAAAGTTCTGTTGGGGGACTTTAGAGGAGTCCCCCAATAATCCATAGGTTTGTGTTCTTGCCCCCCAATAATCCATAGGTTTGTGTTCTTGCTAAATTGCAAGTCTTTACTTCAATCTGCTCAGTATACAGTACATCCAGCTGTGTTACAAGGCCATGACCAGGATGCTGCTTTGTTAGCTTTGTAAGTCAGCAGATCAATATTTGTCTGCAGTTTTAATGGGGTTTTTGTGTCAAGCCTGGTAAAGCCTTATGTGTATTTTTATTATAGACATAGCAAACAAGCCAGTTCAGGCAGGTAACATTGAAATCCTGTTGTTTCTTCTATCATTTGGAGATGACAAGAGTGGCTAAAAATGGTTAGTAATAATAAAAATAGTAATCATAAATTGTTTGTGTGTGTGTGTGTGTTTGCATTTTCATTGCATATTGAAAGAGATTAGAGCAATAAGAGAAATAAAAAAGATCCATAGTGTAAAGACAAATAAAAAATGGAAGACAATCAATCCATTATTCCTTTTTTTCAATTAAAAAATATTGATGAGTTCATGAATTTTCTCTAGGGAGAAAATCCTAATGGCTTTTCATCTGTCAAAAAAAATAAGAGCAGAAGAAAACATTTGTTTAGTGTTAGAGAACTTTCTTCAGCTGTCTTCTCTAATCTGGCACCGTCCATATGTATTAGAAATGAGAATTTTAACAATGGCAGTTCCACTATATTTGCAGATTGTCTGTTCTGGAAGACAAGCCTTCTATCAGACGATATGAATTGCCCATAATACGATAATGGAATGCAATTGAGTTCTATTTCTTTATGGCTTCATGTGCTCTGCCAAGCGAGCCAGTTGTGGTTTATTCAGTAAACTATGGTTGAGCCACCTAGTCTGGCAGCTTCCTTTGAAACATGAATAACTTTGGGGAACAAATCTCTGAATCTTTCTTGAATGTTAATACTACATTAAAAATACTTCTCTTGAAACTTTTGAGGTTTCCTTGTTTGTGTGATCTACCTACTATATAAAAAGGGTGGAGAAATGATATGAATGGCACCCACTCTTGAAGATATTTGTACTTATTAGCTCCAATTTAGAATGAAAGATCTGTGGAGGAAGGCATATGACCTCACAGCTTGCTAATATGTCCTTGCCATATGTAAAATCTACACACTGGGCCCTTGTGTGGAAGAGACCTCAATGGTGGCGTTTTTTTTTTTGAGAGGGTAAGGGTGCAAACAAAGTTACTATTCATCTTCAGAGATGTCTGCCATCACAGCATTAATGAGACTGGCAGTGCTGTGACTCTTTTAGGACTGTGAGTTCAGGTAATGAATCATCATGAGATGGAAATTACCAGTTGATGTAATTCTATTGTCCCGGGTTGTGCTCATCATACATATTTTTAAACAGATCAGCCTGTATGGTTTGATAGAATCTAAAAGTTGTGCATTAATTGTAGAAATTACTGGCAATGCCTTGGCAAACCACAGATGCTGTTGAGACACACAGAGGTTGTTTTGTACAAACTTCATGTGGATAAAGTATCTCTCCCCCTCCCCTCCTTTCTAAATCTTTCCATATGGAACCAACTGGTTTAAATCTTAGCAGTAACTATTGGCTGAATTGCCATATCTGTGAAATATTCATAAACATTCTATTCAGTCAGGTAGAAGAGCTGCTGTGAATAATGTTCTCATATCAACAAGGAAACCATTTGGCTTTGAGAGAATTTTTTTTTACAAGGCCTAGATTTAAGGTAGGTAAATGGCTGGGCGAGAAGGTAGGTACCGTAATACAGGTAAGTGGACTGAGAAGGATTGGAATATGACCAAGACCAGTGTTTTCCAAACTTGAAACTTGAAGGTGTGAGTACACATCTAAAAGTGTCCAACTTTGAAAAACATTGATCTAGGCAACAGAGAAATATGGGAAACTAAATAGGTGTAGAGGGAGAAAAACAGAAATCCAAAGAGATCGTACCAGTTTGGTCTTTCACAGACTAGCTGACAGTCAAGTTAGTAGTTCGCATGCTTTTAAAAGCCAATTACCACCAAATCATAGTATTTGTTAACATCTAAGTTTGAAGTCATTCTGCAGATTCAACCCTGGAGAAAAGACACACTGCTATTTTCCATACTGGAGCTGCTTTAATCGTGGGTATTGCCATGTCTGAATTGCACCTCTTCCCCCCCCCCCCCCCCCAATGTTTGGTTCACATAAAGATCTTGTGCCATCTCTACATAGTCCAGGTGTATTTGCATGGTGGGTGTGCACGTACAAGAACGGCTGGTCTCATTCCTTTCCTGCCAGCATTCCAAGTTCTCATTTTTCAGACAGCTGATGATGTTTGGAATGGGGGCTGTCACTGATACATTTTTCCAGCTCTTTTGCTTGCTTGTGCCACTTTTTCTGTTTATTATATTTTCCTTCATTCAAAACAGTGGCTTCGATTTAATTAGTGTTTGCTTTGTAAGATACAGAAGACCAAATGGAATCAGTAACAGCTGAACTTAGTAGAAATCAACACATCCCGCCTTCTGAAAACTGAGCATCATTCTTGGTTGGATTGGGGCCATGACATTTGGTGTGCCTTTAGGGGTGCAAAACTAATAGGTCGTAGCTTATATCTTGCCTTCTTGTAGCTTAAGGTTTTCTAATAGCTGGTTCTTAACGTTGCAAGCTAAAACTCATTGGTTTTGTTTGCATGTCATACTGATCCACAAAGTAGCTAATCATAGTGCCCTAACATGGTTTGGTTTTATGGTTTTATTGAAATTTGTAGGCCGCCCTTTTCCCTGAGGGGACTCAGGGCGGCTCACAGAAAACCAAGGGAGGGGGAATACGACATTAAGACGACAACATATAATAAAATTCAACACCATACATTCAATATTCGGGCGGGGTAACGGTCCTTATCCCCAGGCCTGACGGGCGAGCCAGTTCTTCAAGGCTATGCGGAAGGCTTGGACGGTGGAGAGGGTACGAATCTCCACGGGGAGCTCGTTCCAAAGGGTCGGGGCGACTGCTGAAAAGGCCCTCCTCCTTGTAGTTGCCAGCCGACACTGGCTGGCCGATGGAATGCGGAGGAGGCCCAGTCTATGCGATCTTATAGGTCGTAGGGAGGTAATCGGCAGAAGGCGGTCTCTCAAGTATCCAGATCCACTGCCATGTAGGGCATTATAGGTGAGTAGAAGCACCTTGAAGCGCATCCGGAGATCGACAGGTAGCCAGCGCAGCTCGCGGAGGATAGGTGTTATGCGGGTGAACCAGGGTGCACCCGCGATCACTCGCGCGGCCGCGTTCTGCACTAACTGAAGTCGCCGGATGCTCCTCAAGGGCAGCCCCATGTAGAGCACATTGCAGTATTCCAGCCTAGAGATCACAAGGGCCCGAGTGACTGTTGTGAGTGCCTCCCGGTTCAGGTAGGGTCGCAACTGGCGCACCAGGCGTACCTGGGCGAATGCCCCCCTGGTCACAGCCGCTAAATGGTGGTCGAATGACAGCTGTGGATCCAGGAGGACTCCCAGATTGCGAACCCTCTCTGAGGGGTGTAAAATTTGACCCCCCAGCCTGAGTGTTGGAATGTTGGCCAAATCTTTGGGAGGGAAACACAACAGCCACTCGGTCTTTTCTGGGTTGAGCACAAGCTTGTTAATCCTCATCCAGCCCATAACGGCCTCAAGACCCCGGCCCATCACGTCAACCGCTTCATTGATTTGGCACGGGGCGGACAGATACAATTGAGTATCGTCCGCATATTGATGGTATCTAATCCCGTGCCTGCGGATGATCTCTCCCAGCGGTTTCATGTAGATGTTGAATAGCAGGGGGGATAAGACCGAACCCTGCGGCACCCCATAGTTTAGGGGCCTTGGGGACGATCTCTGCCCTCCCACTAACACCGACTGCGACCTGTCCGAGAGGTAGGAGGAGAACCACCGTAGCACGGTGCCTCCCACTCCCACCTCCCGCAGTCGTCGCAGAAGGATACCATGGTCGATGGTATCGAAAGCCGCTGAGAGGTCAAGGAGGACCAGGATGGAGGGATGTCCTTCATCTCTGGCTCTCCAAAGATCATCCATCAATGCGACCAACGCGGTTTCTGTGCTGTAACCGGGTCTGAAGCCAGACTGGAAGGGGTCTAGATAGTTTGCTTCCTCCAAGGACCGTTGGAGCTGAAAGGCCACCACCTTCTCAACAACCTTCCCCAAAAAGGGGAGGTTGGAGACCGGGCGATAGCTGTTAAGAACATGTTATACAACATGTTGTATAAACCCAACCTACTTGGTTAGGTTACCAATCAGGGCTCTATGCAAACCTAGAATAGAGTCACTGAATACATCATTATTAAGCTGATCATGTATAAGTATATCATTATTCAGAGCACACATTGTGCAACTATCTCGTATTTCCTCTAACCCAATTGTGATTTTTTTTAAAAAAGAGCAAGTATGTAAATGCACATTACTTCCATTTGCTATCTCCCAAACGATCTCAGAAGGAAAAAACATAAATATTCTTCAAGGACTGCAATGTGACTAGACTTTAGTGAATGGAACTTAGTTGTATTCATAAATGTCTATTCAACAATTTGCCCTCAAATGTGCATGTATAGGAAGTAATATATTTAGGAAGGCATACCTAATGATAATGTATTTGGATAATTCGCTTTAAACCATTAGATTGATTGTTGTATACATTTGCTTTAGTTATAACAATAATCACACAACACATAATAGTTAAGAAAAAAATGAATAAATTGTGAACTCAGCCAAAATCTGAAGCCATAGTTTAGTTTTGGCTTAAGCTGTGGCTTGTTCTAGAGAGACAAGCAGATGTTCTAGCTTAGATATGACACTAAATAAAAAACATCAGAGGGGGTTAATTTGTTTAGCCAGTGCCAATAATAGGAAGCTATGTTGGAGTGATCACCAGCATGTGAGTCTGAGTGGCTGGTTGGGGAATGTCCCATGCATTATGGTGTTATTACATGGTGAATCATACACTCTATAGCATTCATTTTGTGATGTCATTTGTGTTATTTGTATAATCACATCGTATGGATATGACCTCTTTATAGGTTATAACATATAACTATGGCTATGCATTTTGTTCCAGTATATATGATCCTTCCTAGTAAGCCGTCATTTCTAATAAACAATGCTGATTCACATATCAAAGTCACACAACATCCTAAACTATAGTTTGTTTGATATGAATATCATCTAACTATTGTGATTTGTAAACCAAATTTACAATTATTTAGTAAATTATGGTTAAACAGGCTCTGGCCCAGCTGCGTGTGTGAATCATTATAATGAAGTTTGCCCTTGACTAAGTATATTATTTCTATCTGGTCGCTTTGATTTGTAAACTGTAGCGTATGAACCAAATCAATGAGTTTTTCATTGCTACATATTATTTTAACTTTTTTCTTTTTCTAAGCTCAATTAAAATGACATTCTTGTCATTTTGAATTGTAGGTCATTGTCTCAATTTTCTTCCTTTTCAGGATGCACTTTCATTTTAGGGGAAATTCTGTAATACAGGTAGTCCTCGACTTACAATAGTTCATTTAATGACTATCTGAAGTTACAATGACACTGAAAAAAGTGACATGACTATTTTTCACATTTATGACTGTTGCAGGTCACATGATTTGCACTCAGTTGCTTGACAACTGACTCATATTTGTGACCGTTGCAATATCCTAGGGTCATGTGATCATCTTTTGCCACTTTCTGAGAAACCAATGGGGAAACCTGATTCACTGAACAACTGTGTTACTGACTTAACAACTGCAGTGATTCACTTAACAAATTTTGAAAAGTCATAAAAGGGGGAAAAACTCACTTAACAAATACCTAATTTATTGACACAAACTCTGGGCTCAATTGTGGTCATAGGTTGAGGACTACCTGTACTAAACTGTCATTAAATTATATTCAAATAGAGAAGTTGATTCTTAATCTTTATTGATCTTCAAATAGCCGTGGTTTTTTTTTTTGCCCCAAAGATTGAAAGTTTCCCCAGATAACATGATCAAAATTATAAGAATCCTTTGAAAATAGGTGGCTTTTCTTGTGAAGAAAGAACATCAGAGGAATATCAGTGGTTATTTTAAACTGATCTCTGGGTGAGATGCTGGGAATTCGGACTTAAAACCCTTAGATAAGGCTTGCTGACTACTGGAACATTCTCTCCTGTTTGCTCTTTGACTTCTAGTTTAGGACTGTCTTGTTTACTTAGACTTTTGCTGGACATCTGACATTTTGAACTGCTGACCTCTCTTTGAGTTCATACCAGTTCTTTTTTCTCATCTGAATTTGGGCTTTGTTCAGGATCCTGATCCTTGTGGTACAACACTGATACTATTCAGGTCTCTGCTTTGCTTGACTGATTCTCATCATGAATATAATCCAGGGGTGTAATCAACTTACCTTCGCTACCGGTTCTCATATGTGAGTGCGCGGACCTTCCGTGCATGTGCCGAGCATCCAAAACAGGATGTGATGACATCCAGGTGGGTGGATGGAACCACCCCCCCTCGCCCACTGCTACAGGTTCACCTGAATCAGATAGAACCGGTAGAATTTCACCCCTGATAAAGTCTATCTGAACCAGTGCTTCTCAAATTTGGCAAGTTTAAGATACTGACTTTCATGTTTTGAGAGCTGCTTTTTAGTAACACACATCCAAAGAAAACAAGCTTTCAGTGTGCCATAATGTTATCCAACTTACACAGTGTGCCAAATGTTATCCTACAAAGTCAGTCCTTCAGTACAAAATAATTCCTAGGGTGCTAGTCAGAGGTGGTTGCTCCTGGTTTGGTCCGGTTCAGCCGAACTAGTAGTGGCGGCGTTGGGAGGCTCTGCCCATCTACCCATGTGTGCGCGCTCGAGCGAACTGGTAGTAAAATCGGTACAAACCTACCACTGGTGCCAGTACAATAGACAACAGGAGGACAGTAATATTGGTAGTATTTAAACCCCTTGAAATAAAACATAAGTTTGTTGTATACACAACAAATGGCTAGAAATGTGCCATTTACTTTATTTCTAGAAATATTGTAATATAAAAATCTTTGTTTTGATAAACCTAAACAGAACAGAATGCTATGAGCAAATGTTATAGTTCTCCAAAATATTTGTCCAGGTTTGATATTAAAATTAGAAGGATGTGTGTGTGTTTGTGGGTGGGGACGGGGGACGGGGGAAAGTAAGAAAAAAGAAGGAAATGTGGTTAAAGCGCCAAAGTGTCTTTAAATGGCATGCAACAAGTTATTGCCAGACTTAGAGATCCTATGTACAAGGGGCTAAGCACATTTCAATTTTCATCATGAGATACCAAAATAAATTAATAGTAATGATTTAAAAATAAACAAAACCTCAAATATTGTTTTTATGACATGCTTTATTAGGTCAAGTGATGATGTCATATATCATGCAAACTCTATAACCCGTTTAGCTAAATTCATCCCAGGGATGTTTGAGGCTAAATTGAGACACACCTACGCCCACACATTCATACTTCTCCTGGGACCTAGTAAATTAGTGGAGCATTAATCTTTTCTTCCATGTAGAATAGATACTATATTTTCTTTTACAGTACTGGATTGGCCCATTCTAATTTCCAAGAACGTAGCAAAATTCTTTCCAGTTGTAAATACCACCTGGAAGTGTAGGGTTTGAACTTGGCCTTATAGTTTTCTGTTTTTATTTATGAGCCTTCCTAATAATTGCTATTATTTTTTTCTGCTTTTAATCCTGTATTACTTTATTATTATACTTGATTTTACTTAGTTGTTGACCATAAAGTAATAACAAGAACTACAACCTTCTTTCCCTTCTGAAACAGGAAATCCTAATGTTGCCCTGTAAAAACAGATTTTTCTAAGACTTCCATTTGGTTATCTTTAGTTTTTCTTTACTGTCATAGCCATGCAGAAAGGGGTGGAGTCAGAGGTGGGTTGCTGCCTGGTTTGGCCCTACCAAAAGAATGAATGGTTTAATTAGTATGACCCTTTTTTTCTTGGGGGGGGGCGCGGGGGCAGGATCTTTGTTTTATTTATGTATTAAATGAATTTATATATAGTACTTGACCATCTCAGTACATGATTCTGGGCAGCTCACAGCATTAAACAAATAAAAACTTAGTATACAGAAACAGAAGTCCAAAATAAATAAACAATTAAAAACAGACCAGTCCAAAAAAGTTATAAAATGCCCTCAGTGCATCCAGGAAAAGACAATTGAGGGATTGCCATCTTACCCAAGCTGTGGTTTGGATGGCTTCAAATGAACACTGGATTTTCATACTTCCTTAATTAATTCAGAAGTTGCTTGTTAACAGCTTTTAAGATAGCAAATTTTGTTATTCTGGGTGAGTTTGTTCAATCTTGTTTTATGTTAGTTTAAGTACTTTAAAAAAATCTTATTTTGGAACAAAGAGCAAAAATGATTGGGATATTAATTTTAGAAAGTTATAAGCAGACTAAGGGACCAAATGGATTTAAGACAAGATTTTTAAATTAATTACAACAGTTATTTAAAATTCCATTCACATACACATATACATATACATGATTTTGAAATTAAGTGTAAGAAACCTTCCAATGGGAAATGGTTGTTGAACCAGAAAGAATGAAAGATTAGAATTATGGCAGAAGAGATCCACTAATAAGAATGGGACAAAATATTTTTGGGGAGAATTCAAGGCTATTTGGGAACAGTAAATTCAGAAGCTATGCTTAAGATTGTCTGTTATCATAAAAATTGATTAAAATTAAATAAATTTAACAGAGGATTGGCTGATATTCTATCAGTGAAAAGAAATATACAAATAAAAAATCAGAAGAGTGGTTTTACTACTGAATGCTGAAGTTTTAAAATCTGTTTATAGGTAAGAAATGAGATATGGGGAAAATATTTTTGTTGTAATATCAGAGAAGGCGGTAAGTTACTGAAATTGTTCGTACTTGTAATTAAGGAGGAATTAGTTCTTTATATATTTGTTTTATTTATTATTTTTCTGTTCATTTTTCTCTACAATTTTTTCTTTTTCTTTTTATGTATTTTTTAGTTTGTATTAGTTTTTAACTTTGTATCTGTACATTTTAATTAGAATTATATATAAAGAAGTAAAATTGTAGTTAGGGGCAGGTACATCTGTTTTGCAAGCTGAGATTTGCAGGTTTCCACAAGGGGGCAGTATGATTATATGCCAAAGTTCGTTTGACTAATATGCAGATTTCTGGTGGGTTTATCGCCATTATATGTGTAGCATTATTAAGATTAGTGAAAAGCACTTGCACAAGGAGAGTAGGAAGAAACCAGAATGGATCTAGCCAAAATGATGGGCATATTTGTGGCTCTGGGATAAAAAGAAGAGAAAGAGAAAGAAGACAGGATGATTACCAAACCTAAGCCTTTTCACAACATACATGAGATGAAAATCATAAGCATGAGGCTTTAATATGATTTTTGGAAGGATAAAGCTTGGTTGTAACATTAACTGAATCCCTGGCCTTATATGGGAAAAATGTATCTTTCCACCTCCGAAGGATTCTTTATTGTAGGCACTCATGAAGGAAGAGGGCGAAAAATAATACACCTAGGAGAATAGTATTGTCCATTCATACATTATTCTGGGACAAGAACTCACAGTCTTCTAGTTTCTAAACTGGTACTTTAACCATTACGCCAAATCAATCCTGAAATATTTGCTTTAAAATGTTAGTGCTTAAATGTTTAAATTTCATGCCAGTGATTTAAAGAGGCAATTCATATGATTTATTTAATACAAGAGACAATATAGTATAGGCAGAAACGATTTCTAAATTGGCTTGATTACAAAACATGCAATTAGTAGAGATGGAGACTTGCAGGTAAACTTTTAGAGTAAGGCAGAATTATATATTATGCCTTGAAACAATAGAATAAAAAGTCATTCAAGATGTTCAGGCAAGACTGCTACTTCCTTAATTGTTTTCATCTCTTCTTCTTCATTTGATCTCCAGCTCTGATTTGCCTCATCTGTCTAACTTTCTGGTATTTCCTTTGGTTCTGATGACAGGTTTGCCTGCAATGGCTCTTTGCAGCTGCTTTGCAGCTGCTTATAGCTTATATAGTCTGAAGTGCTGCTATTTTTTCTGCTCTAGGATGCACCATTCCAGTTGTTTTCTCCCAGCTTTTTCTCTTGGGTTAGAGAAGCAAATGGGGTAGATGTAGAAGGATAGTGAATGCCAATCTGGATGTGGTCATTTCCCTCCTTATCTAATGAAAAATCTAAGGCAGTGGTGTCAGACTTCCAGCGTCACATTGCTGTCACTTGACATATCACAACTTCCTCCCCTTCACTAAAATGGGGTTGGCATGATGTAGCTGGCCCATGGGCCACAAGTTTGATACCCCTGATCTCAGGATAGCCTCCTGGTATATTTTAAATTTGGATTGAGATCTCATCTGCTTTGTGTATTCAGCTTATAGATTCTGACATTGTGACCGAACAGTAGCAGCTTGTGAATTTTTCTGTAAAAGGAATGTTTGGTAGATTAAAGGAAGTTGCAGAATACTCTTAATACACGGGTGTCAAACTCGCAGCGTCACGTTGTTGTCACATGATGTATCACAATGTTTTCCCCATTCGCAGAGCTGGGATGGGTGTGGCCTCTATGTGATGCATCCGCCCTGTGGACCGCCAGTTTGACATTGCTGCTCTAGTATGTAAAATCAGATAGACATGCATTCAGACAGAAAGACTGATATAACCAGATATGCATCTATACATACAACCAAAATTATCTATTTTCCCCTATATAGCACTTTCTCTTTGCTAATTTCAGTGTCTTTCAAAATGTTTGCTATCGGTGTTACACCAGGCATTTCTTGTTTTCTCGAAAATAAGACAGGGGCTTATTTTTCTTGACCCGCCCGAAATAAGCACTTGGCCTTATTTTTGGGGAGGTCTTATTTTTGAGGTGCAGGAGACGGCGAGCTTGGTCACCTCATGGCTGCTGATGTGTTGCAATATGCGCTCAAAAGCCCAATTGGGCTTATTACCGGGGAGGTCTTTTTTGGGGGGGAAATGGGATAAAAAGGGTCAGTCACACATCCTGGCCAAACAAGTGTTCACATTTTATATAACGATAAGGCCAATCAATTTCAGGTTTGTTTTTTTTGCAATAGTGGCTGAAGGGTTCAAAAGACTCTAGTTTGCTGATATGGGAATTATTTTTTTTGATGTAGACAGAGTTCTCTCTCATGGACCATAGCCCCCTATTACATTTTTAAAATTAATTTTCTTTCATCCTGTCCCAGCCCTTCTTCTGTCTTCAGTGTGATGTAATCCTTATTCCATTGCTTCTCTGCCAGGAGGTCTCTGTGTTGTGTAAATATCCAGCTGCAGATGTGAGAACAGGATGTGTGCATGGAAGGCCTTGCTGTGGGGATCGCAGAGGTCTGAAAAGCATTGGGGCAGGCAACAGTGCAATATCACAGTAACTGTTCCCTTGGGAAGAGATTTATCTTTTATCAGCTAGATGTAGGGGGGAAAGCCCAGATTTTTTTGGCTCCATCCACTAAAGATATAATCTTTGCTCTGTCCATTAAAGACAAATTTTTAAATATATTTGAAGCTAACAGAGAATATTTTTGGAAAGATCCCAAGATTTTCTTTCAGATTGGAGATGAAGCAATTTCTATGTGGCTTTCATTTATATACTTGTTTATAATTGTCATATGCTATCCTTCAACTAAGATTTGCAGAGCATTTCATCATAATTTGAAATCAGTGTCTCCTGGTGGACTTGAAGCAGAGAAGCTAATATTATGTGAGTCCAAGTAATGAATAAGACTATAAACAGCGGTACGCAAGTTAATTTAATGCTCGTGAAAGCAAAGTACAATATGGGGTTTATCCTAGTACTAGATCAAGAATACAGAATTTTAATCCCAAATTTCTGCACTTCAGAACTGCAGAAATTTATTGTGTAATAAAAACAATGGAGACAGATTTGAGTTTGGATTCTTCATCACAGAGGAAACTCTCTAGTTTACACAGAACTTGAATTTAAGAATTTCTGTAGGCAACTTGCATCTCTATTTATTATTCAGATTTCTGGGTCTGCTTTCTTCTCATTCGAAATTGCTCTTGACTATTACAATAGTGGTATATGAAAATATTTTGTCCAAAGCAAGCTTTGCTATAATTTGGCCTTATTTAGTTTTATTCTTTTTCTCATTCATGTCTTGCTTGAGGTCTTTAATTTCAGGTATGTTGATTACATTCTGCAAGTACCAAAGCGTTACTGTTATTTACCTGTATCTTGGTGGGTGGAGGTGGCATCTTGTATCATCTAAACAGGCATGAAGGATCTTCAAGAATGCAGTCATATCTTTGGGAGCTAGTCTGCAGGCCTCACCAGATATGCTGAAAAGGTAAATTGCTCTGCCACCTGTGATGTTTTCTCCGATGTTTCAACATTTCTTGAATATTTCTATGATTTCCCATCATTGCCCTGCCTTGGCATTTCACTTTTTCCGTCTCCCCCCAAAAATATGCACACTGGATGTTATATCGATCCATCTTTCCAGCAAGATCACAAGATCAAAGATATTCATTTTCAAAAGGCAAGGAAGATAAAGAGAAGGAGAGGCCGTGTCCATAATGTTTCCATGGTCTTGTCAAGAATCCCACAAGTAAAATTTGTATTTTGTATTTATTAGTATGTCAAACATACACAAGGTAGCAGGTATAAATATAAACATGGATATAAACCAAAGAAATGAATACAAATAGATGGGGACATTAGGACAGGGACGTTAGGCACGCTGGTGCGCTTATGCACACCCGCTTTATGGACCTCTTAGGAATCGGGTAAGGTCCATGGTAAACAGTTTAAGGTTGGAGCTGTGAGGGTTAGAGGGTGTAACAACAGAGTCAGGTAGAGCATTCCAGATGTTGACCACTCTGTTGCTGAAGTCGTATTTTCTGCAGTCGAGTTTGGAACCGTTTACCTTGAGTTTGTATCAATTGTTTGCCGGTGTATTATTGAGGTTGAAGCTGAAGAAGTCGTTGACAGGTAAGACATTGTAGCAGACAATTTTAGGTACTGTACTTAGAACATACCGCAGGTGGCGTAGTTCCAGATTGTCCAAGGCCAAAATTTCAAGTCTGGTGGCATAGGGAATTCTATTGTGAATAGAGGAGTGGAGTACTCATCTTGTGAAATACCTCTGGACCTGCTCAGTCGTATTAATATCTGATGTACAGTGTGGATTCCAGGCAGATGAGCTGTATTTGAGAATTGGTCTGGCAAAGGTTTTGTATGCCCTAGTTAGCAATATAATATTACCGGAGAAGAAGCTTTACAAAATTAGGTTAACAACTCTTAATGTCTTTTTGTCAATGCTGTTACAGTTAAAATAAAAAGAAATGAAGTGGTCCATTAAAGTACATTTCA
This sequence comes from Thamnophis sirtalis, assembly GCF_051295495.1. Classification (NCBI taxonomy): domain Eukaryota; kingdom Metazoa; phylum Chordata; class Lepidosauria; order Squamata; family Natricidae; genus Thamnophis; species Thamnophis sirtalis. The sequence continues at coordinate 99,443,202 of NW_028261384.1, read as the reverse complement.
GTCTGAACAAGAAATTAGCAATTGCTTCCCCTTTGTTCAGTCCAGGAACTGTAACACCCCTCGCTCTGCTCCATTCCAGTCAGCTGCTTTTTGAAAGAGGGAATGCCAGAAATGGATTCTTTCTTGACAAATGACTGAGAAAACAAAAGACCTTTCTCTTCCCTCTCTCATGCTATGGCCAGTAATGGCTGAGCTATCCAGCATCAGTGGGTCTGAAACAAAGTTTGCCCCCAACCTCCCAAAATCACTTCTCCAACCATTGACAAGACTGAATGATAGGCCCTCTTTTAAATAGGAAGAAATCAAATAATATATTCAAGGTTTTTGGGAGGCCCAGAGAGTGAAGGGATTTTTAAAATTATCTCTCCCATCCCCACCACGCCTTCTTATTGTGTGTTGTGTTTAAATGTAATCTTTTAATGCATTGTTTTGTTTTTACCATTGGTCAATTAAATGGCTTTGCGTGGAAATCCAAAAATACTGAAATAATTCCTAGGACTAACATAGTCATCAGTTTGTTTTATTGTCTTAATGAAATATTAATCCATCCATTTTAAGTGAACCCTCCTTTGGATGGAGCCCCTACTGGCTGCAGGCGCCAGGGCAATTGCCATAAAGAGTTTATTCTTTAAAAAACCCTGATTGATTATTATATTAGGCTTGAGGACTAATTATGGAGCAGTTCAATTCACTCACTTAAATTATCTGGAGTTACATGCTCCCCAAAGGATTTTAGAATTATATACCTACCACCTGTTAACTAGTGTCAAAGAACACGGCAGCAAAAATTCAGATAACTGTTGGATAGCAGCAAGACAACATAGCTATCCAATTGTAGCAATCCTACAATGTTTGCCTTTTCCAGCAAGTTTCATACAGGATGTGAAATCACAGTTTGCTTTATCTTGGTTCCTGGAATAAGGTAGAATTGGCGGAGTTCATACTGCACTGAGTTTTAAATATGATAATGACTAGCCAAAACCAAAGAACATATATTATGAGCTGAAAGTTAGAAAGCTAGTTATTGATCTCAACAGCAATGAATGAATGGTTTTTGCATCCAGGTACTTCGGTAAGTTGCTACTCTTCTTCTCAGGATTATCCATGACAGCATCTAGATAATGTAGATCAATCTCAAATAACAAAAAGGAAGCTGATCCTGATAGGGCTTGGATAGAAGGTTTTGCAGCCCATCCTTTATCAGGCCCAAGATTTTGAATCTGTATCAAGGAAATAATGCTTTTCAGCTTATGCTACTTGCTTTGGGATTATTGATTGAATTATTAATTTAGAAGGTTGCCCATCTAAAGCTAGTGATTCTGATCAAATACACAAATTAGTGTAATTAAATAAGAACAATATAATGCAGCCCTAGTCTGCTGAGATGCCTAGCAAATTTCTCCTGTAGCATATTGTAATATATACCGTACATCTTGGATTCAGTTAACTCCTCACTCCAAGGTCTCAAGAAATAAGGACTGTAAAGCCTTCTGGAAGAGTCTGTGCTATCTGAATCTCAGGAGAGAGGATGTTCTATAGTACATGTTTCATAACAGAGAAGGCATACCTTTTGGACTTAGATGACACTATTCCACAGGACCTGGAACATGTGGTGGGATGAGTAGAAACCATTGGAAATAGATGGACCCTAAGGTAACCTGGCTCTGTGTTATGCAGTGCCTAATAGGTGGAATCCAACATCTTGCATTGCATGCAGAAGCCTACTCGAAACTGTAGAGAAATAGAGAGAGCCTTGAAAAAGGTACGTAGTAGTCGTTAGGAGAACATTAATTTAGCTTGGAAATCCAGGAGGGGATGACAGAGACAATCAAGACTGCCCCAGCTTGATTGGCCTTGAATAGGAGGAAGAGAACAATTCTGCCAGACTCTCAAGTTGTTTTATCCTATAACAAGTTGAGTTCCTGCAGTGTTTGGTTCCTGACTTGCCCTACTTTAAAGGGATGACAGAGGCCAGTCAGCTCACAAAGAAATGATGTTAAATGGCTGTACTGTGATATGGCCATAATTGTATTCATCAATGAATTCTGGATCAGCTGCAGGTTCCTCCAAAGCAGCTTGATCTGCATTGAACATTACTGATCACTGTTTGACCATGAGGTCACTAAAATATGAATGACTATAAGCAGAACCTCCCAATCCAGGAATGGGAAGATTTGATGCACAAGACAAACATTGGCAACAGCTGTTATCTGTCCTTCATGCAGGAATCTCCATTCGCCCAGAATCCACATCAGCTTTGTTGGGGGCGAGGAGTGTCTCTACTCTGTTCCAGAAATGGATGGAAATTTTCCAGATTATGGTGAGACAGCTGAACCTAAAGCCAACCACACAGTCTTACCAACATTGAGTCAAATCCCCCCTCCCCTCCATCAAGTTGCCTAGAGCGTCCAAGCAGTGAAAAAGAATCTTGATGATATTTCTGTACACATCCAGGAACAGAGATGTGCAATTGAGTATTTTGGCATTCTCACAATACTTGACCTCATGCTGCTAAATGACCCCATCTCATGGCCTCATATAGATGATAAATAGGAATAGGGGATACTCTGAATGAAGGATTCTAAGGCTGGATCTCTCCCACTTTACCAAAACTGACTGGAATTGACTTCAGAGAAAACCCTTGTAAAACTATGCTTCCCATCGCCAACCTCCTAAGCCAATCGAGAAGGATATTGTGATCTATGGCTGGGATCTCCAAACTTGGCAAGTTTAAGACTTGTGGATTTCAACTTCCAGAATTCCCCAGCGTAAATGGCTGGTGAGGAATTCTGGAAGTTGAAATCCAAAAGTCTTAAAGTTGCCAAGTTTGGAGGCCCCTGATCAATGGTATTGAAAGGCACTGAATGATCAAGAAGGAAAGGCACCGAATGACCAAGAAAGGCCCTGAATGGTGCAGGATGAATGCATCATACCCATTTCTAGTCTACTAGAGACCCTAGCCACCAGTTTCTTGAATAGCTACAAGCTTCTGTTTTGAATTAATGGCTGATGCCATATATGAAATCCAAATAGGCCCATTTATGAGAAGGTGACAGCTATCCAATTGGCCAGCCAAGTTTTGATAGTGCATACCAAGTTCAGTCCTCCCATCCATAATGAGCCATTGATGAGATAGACTGTATTCCATACTTTGCTTGTATTAAGTAGCAATAGCAACTTCCAGAATTTGAAGTCAGTGAATCTCCAAAGATCAAGTCCTAGGGCAGAGCACAAACAGCTGGCATGTAGTATCACTGAAGAGTATGTCTTTCTTGAGACCAGCCTCTTTGTCCCTCCATTTCCTGCCAGGTGTCCCCATGCCCATTGTCACTGTTATGTTATCACCTCCCCCCCCCCCCCCGCAAAACACCATCCTCTACTAAGCCTTACCTACCCTCTTTCAGAACAAAGGGCCCCATCATGTTGTAGAAACATGAACAGGAAATACCACTAATCCATGGGTGTCAAACTTGTTGTGTCACATTGTCATTACGTGACATTTTGCCACCTTTTTCTCATTCACGGAGCTGGGTTGGGCATGGCCTGCATGTAACACATCCAGGCCACGGGTCATCAGTTTGTCACCCCTGCAACATGGACCAGCTAACTCAGAGAGTTTATACTGCTAACATAACACAGAAATACATTTGCAGAATGGTTCTAATAATTTACTGGGCTGTAACAGGTTTTAGTGCCTGATCTATAAACAGCTCTTTCTGGCTGATTTAGTCACTGGTATTGGCTTATAAGATGGGATAGCTATGAAGGGCAGGCATTTAATTGCTCATCCTCAGATAAAATTCAGTCTCCAAATTAGAGATGCTCTGCAAACAGGGCAAACAATCAAAGCAAAACTGTCCTTTTGTAAGGAATAAACATAATACAAAAGAGAAACACTTTTAGGTCTGTGGAGGTTGAATGACAGATAAAGAACCCACACATTTATGGGCATCATCATCTGGTTTGGTTGACATGGTCCCTGGAGTTTCCTTTTCCCCCCTCTTCCTAGTGTTTGCTCCGTTAAGTCAGCAGAGGTCTCTGCAATCCATGAGGTAGCTCCTGAACTGAAGGAACTGTATGTGTTTGTGAAAATGATAAAGACTGGTGTGAGGTTGCGGCTGCATTATGGGACATCTCTGCTTTCTCTCAGCATGACTATCTATTTAGGGCACTCCTGTGCAAAACTCCCAAATATGTTGGAAGGAGTCCAGCTGCTCTGGTGTTCCTGCATGTAGAATTTGCCCTGATGAACACTGCCTGACCTTTTTCCTCTTTAAAGTTGTTGGGGACTAATATAGTTGGAAGAGATCCTCAGATTTTCACTGTATATTTTTTCTTACTTTTAATTAACAGAATAAGATGTGGACATTCTAAATTGGGAGATGGTATGTTTTAAATGAAATATTAATTATTTTGGTGAATTCTTCCAAGAATATGTCCCGGTAAAATTGATGCAGGCCTCAATTTTCATCTTTTTGTCATTATATTCGGTGCTCAATTCCTTCTAAATTCTGAAAGGTATAGCTAATAATATTATTTTAACTTTATCCTTCGGAAAAATTAAATTCAAAGATAAAGTACTGTAGGAGAAAAAGAAAATTGACTAGGAAATGAATGCCTCAACTGATTTTAAAACAAAGGTATTGAACTTTAGGCTCTTATTATTGAATTGTCTTTTTTATTTGGTGTGAGATTAGAGAAGCAGGTTAATCAGTAATGAGGGAAAGCATTCTGCATGTGCTTTGAAAGCAGTTTTTCTTTTCGGTCTAGGTCTGGGCTCTCTTGCATTGAAAGCAAGTTTCCTGACTTAGCCTGAAATAAATCCTGAATCAAAATGAAGTCTGCTAATTCACCACACCTTAAATCTCACCTCACACCCTTCTGTCTCCTGCAGTTTGTCTGATTCAACGCAACACCAGATATGCATACATTGACTAAAAATATGCAGCATGGCATAGGAGCTTGTCTAGTTGGAAAGCAGCTGTGTGATGAACATTGGCACCGAGTTGCAGAATTATATTTGCATGCATGTGGAGGTGGGCAGGTTGATCAGGGTCTCCTGACCAAGAGCTCCTTTTCGTCCTCCCCGCCCCGCCCCCATTTCCTCCAATGGATGGAGATCTCTGCTGTGGGCAAGAGCTGATTTTTTCTTCATAATTTCTCATCATTTTAGAAAAAGAGAGTAGCTTCGCTGTAAATGCCAGTGCTCACAGGTTCGGAAAGGAATGGAGACAAACACATGGAAATGTTAACAATGGCACAGAATTAAAAATTGCATAACTAACCAGCAAAGAAGTTGGGCCAGATATGCTTTGATTACTTCTGTGTACTATCTTAGCTATACTGCAAAATGGAGGTGATGTTTCCCTTCCTGAGTGCTGGGATATTGTCCATTATTATTGTTATTTCATCAGCTGTAGTAGCCTTAAGAAATGGGCTGATCGTAGCCATCTTGCTATGTTATATATCATGCATTGACTTTATAGGGGCCTATGTTTTAATATTTATTATGTCTACCATCCAGTAGCGAATATGGCAAGTTAGGGACAGAATACAAGCATATGGGAGTTTCTCCATGTTTTTGATCTTTATTATGTTTATGATATAATGCATTATAAATAAAGATCACAGTTATTTTTTGATATAATCTTTACTATATGAAATAATATATTGTGATATATTTCTGCCTTACCTTTTCTTCTAGGAATCCAAGATATCAATCCAGGCACCAAACATAACATTCTTTCCATCAGTTTTATTTTCATAAGAAACTCTGATCCCTTCAACCCAGTATCGTGAATGGAATGTTCTTTCAGTTTGTACACATGGACAGAAAAATGAAATATCACTCTTATACCCATTCATAAGAACTCATACGATATTGACATGAATGGAAAAATTCCAAAAAGGCTTTCTGAGTTGGCCTGTTGTTGGAACTCATTCATAAATGCATTTATTTAATTTGAATGTTTGCATTTATATCTGCTTAGTTACAGTTTTTATTGCACCTCCTCCATATATATGATTATGAGTGGGGTGGGTTTTTTTTTTGTATGGGAGGATAATGGTGAAAATATTCATATAATCATAATACTATAAATATTGATACATTCACATATTTTTTCTTCTTACTCATAGGGGAACTTTTTATGCACTGGGTCCCCCATTCTTACTCTTAAGTAAATAAATCAAGGTCAACGTTATCTAGTAAATTTTCAATTAGAACTTCAGAGGCTGAGTACCGGTATACAGATTTTGACGTGAAAAAAGACTTGAAGGCAGGGTGAGGCGGCTGCTTTTCTCTAAATAGTCTTGTTGGGCAGTTGGGAAACAAAGCCTGTTTTCCCTCCCTCTCTGGCCTGTTATGTCAGCACCCGCAGCTGTGCTGAGGCAGAAAGCCTGGTCTTGTTCCTCGGGCTCTGTAACTTGGGCTTGTTGAAACATGTGAGAAAACGCAAATGGGGGCGAATCTAAACTGGGCACAAAGCTGTAATTTTGCTTGTGCCATCAGGAAAGGGAATCTTGAAAATGGGGCCATGGGAGGAGTTTGTGGTTTGAAAAATAGCTGTGAAGGGGAAGGTCAGGAAAGAGGTGGCAGGAAATGTTTACAAGGTTTCTTTGTGGCAGACGCAGCAGGTTGGGCTTTGTGTGGGAAACCACTGTGGTAGTCCCCATGCCTGGTTCCATGAGAACATCAGAAGTGATTGTGATTTGTGAGAGAAAATATGTGCATGTTTTAAGAGTTCACTGAAAGAAGAGTTCATCTATTTATCAACACCTAGATAACTGTATGCCAGAAATGAGTGCAAATGTTGCCGTTTGTCTATTTGACATCTGTTCTTTATGGAGAAATTTTAAAAGAGGATAAATGTCTAGTTATAGGATTCAAAAATAAACAAACTGAAGTGGAATAACCGAGCAATAGTTTATCACTCCAGTAGAAGCCAATCTGAAAAGCACTGGAGTAGGGAAAACAAGGACGGAGTAAAAGTATTTTCTAATTTTGCTTTATTTGTTTTTCACACTTCTTCAG